>NC_139706.1:16669365-16671865 GCF_964188405.1 Protomyctophum parallelum | reverse complement strand
GTGTGTGTGTGTGTGTGTGTGTGTGTGTGTGTGTGTGTGTGTGTGTGTGTGTGTATGAAAACAGTAACAGAGTGTGTTCTGAATATAGTATCATATGGTCAGACCAACTGTCTTACAACAGAGGGTCTGAATCACTGGGTTTTGCCAGAGAAAAGGTCAAAGGAAACATCTGATTGGCTGGGTTGTAATAGTGGTTAATTGGCATGTGTTTGGTCAATTCATACTGTACTTGTACTGTATGTCTGGCAAGCATTTATTTTCCCTTTATCTCAGGGGTGACTAAATTAATTGACCTTCAAATTGTTTTACTCCGAGTGTGATGTATCTGAATATAGCATGCAGTAGCCTATGTCACTCACACTTTACTATTTAAAAACAATTCTGCTGTAAACAGTCTCATGCACAAACCTGGGCGTGCATTTACTTGGATTCAACACAAGGCTGAGTTCACAAATGTGCGCTCACCCAGGTGCACTCCTCGTTTGTGCATGATAGTCTGCTTTTCGTTTTCGTGTTTAGTATAGTTATAGGTTTGTGTGAGACTGTGGTGTTTTGTAAGTACTAGCGATTCATACGATTGGATACATGACACTATGTGTATGCAATGATCTATCTAATTGTCTTGCAAGTCTAGGTGAATGAGTCCTAAGGTGTGGTCATCCTCACATGACCATGTGAGTGTGTGATGTCCACGAGGCTGTATACAATCAAATGTAATTTCATCTATCCACACTCCACTATGTCAAAGCCGAGGTCAGAGATCACTGTTCCCATTTATTCAAGGTGTATGTATCACAGCATAGTTGTTTTTTATATATTGCAAAATGAAAAGTCTTTTGCAAACTTACAAAGGCAACAGGTGCATAGAAGACCGGGGTGGGGGCCCAAGAATAGCAACAGGGGAAGAAAAAAAAACTCCTGCACACTGTCTGCAAAAGCAAGAAATGACCTTAATGGGATATACATTTTTCTGTCATTAGACCTGGTAGCTAAGTAAGGTTCATAATACACATTACATTATGCATCAAGCCATCATGCACACACGATTTTATTACATTATTATTATTATCATTATTGCATTATGACCTCTTATTATATTAAACGTATTATACATGAGTTGGTTATCTTCTAAGATCTTAAGATAACCTGATGAAGATCTAACCTGCATACAAACCGCCAAAGGCACACAGACACACAATGGCTCCTTCACTGTCCTAATAGTCACTCCATTCAACAATACAGATATCATGTGAAATCATTTTATTGCTCTCGAATTATCTGTATGTCATGTTGTCTGTTGAACTGTAATAAATGGGGCTATGAGAGAGGCTGAACTCTAAAGAGTCAGTGATGCGTGTAAAACACAGTAGCTAAAAGCAAACCTCACCTCTCACTCATCTGTACTCTTTGCTAGAGTTAACAGCCTTCTTTTTTTGTTGTCAGAGCAGAAAGGGCCTTTGTGAGACATGGGACAAACTCTAACCACAAGGTGATTCTGTTCATGTCGTGACATGGTGAGTTTGACCTGAGGGAACACAATAGGTTTACAATAGGTTTGGACAGGAGAACCGCTCCAGCAGTCCTTGAATACCTCAATATAAAGTTATTGAAGTTTTATTCTTTGACCACATAAACAATATCCTGGGCATATCAGAATAGGTGGACATTCAGTGTGTGTTTGGCGTTTGTAGATTTGCTATTTTTGGTAAAGAGATTGATTTGGGTAGAAGCACAAAACTAGGCCAAGGATAAGCACAAAACTAGGCCAAGGATAGATGCCTGGGGGACACTAGGTCAACAAAGGGTTAAAACAATCATATGCAGAAGACCTGTCTTCAGTGTTGACTGGAAAGGTTTTTTTTTTTTTTTTGTGGCTTTCGCCATTTTTTATTTTTTATTTTTTATGGAGGGACAGACAGTAGGCTGACAGGAAATGGGGAGAGAGATGGGGGGATGACATGCAGTAAAGGCTGTCAGGATTGGGAGTCGAACCTGGACCGCTGAACCACGGCCCAGGCCGGAAAGGTTGTTTTTGATGGGAGGTTTGTCTATATTGTGTTTCATCAAAAAAAAGACACGGCTGTGCTCAGGAAGAATAGCAGAATGGTTTGGTGTAGAACAGGGCCAAGCGATATCATCAGCCGTGTTTCCACATCACACACATTGGTGACAGACAGGGTTTACCATGCGTTCCCGCCCCCACACCCTCACCCCGTCCCATCCTCCTCCACCATGTCTTTCCATCAGGCATTTGCTGTGAAGCCGCTGTGCGCCTGGAAGCTTGAGCAAGCTCATTTCCATGTGCACCCTTCAGAGATGCACTGAGCCGTACATGGGACACATGAGGAAGTCTTGGCAATCGCAAATCACATTCAAATTCTGCCCTCAAAATTTGCTTGCCTGCCAGCCAGCACAGGCTTAATATCAACTCTTTCATGTTAGCCTTACGCAAACAAAAGAGAGCTTGTTTGCAGCCCTGCACTGCATCGCTCTCTCTCTC
>NC_139706.1:16604365-16666865 GCF_964188405.1 Protomyctophum parallelum | reverse complement strand
GGTGGCAAAAGCACTCAAATGTTTTACTTAAAGTAAAGGTATCAATGTTGCAAAGTTAAAGTCTGTTATTCAAACCTTACTTGAGTAAAAGTACACAAGTATTGGTATCTAAATGTACTTAAAGTATACCAAAAATAGAAAGTATGCAGAGTGTCCCATTTCAAGTTTTCAAATGTACATAATGTATTAAAACTATTTTGAAAATAACCAGATGCGACACATTGTGAGCTTGTAGATCAGAAAAGTGGATAATGTATCAACCTTTTCTTTAGTAAACTCATGTTTTCAAATACTTGTGGTGGAGTAAAAGTACAACATTTGCCTATAACGGGTGTAGTGGAGTAGAAGAAAAAGTATTTGAAATTGGAAATACTGAAGTAAAGTACAAATACCTCAAAATTAGTACATGTACTTAGTTACTTTCCACCACTGGTAAACAAAAGGTCTTCCAGTTAAACACCCAGACTGGGAGCTGGAAAAGCTGCCATGAGGCAAGAAGAAGAAATCCCCAGTGTTTTCCATCATGAATGAGCAACGCAACAGAACGGAAAAACAAACCGATCATTTCCATTAGTGCATGCATACTCATGCAGTATGTGGTTTCTCTGAAGTCTTCAGGTGAATATAGGGACTGTGTTGTGTTGTAATGGAAATGTCCAGGGTCAACACACTTTCAGTAGATAGCCTATACCCATCAACAAAATGCCCTGGCCTTGAGCAAGGCACACCTGTCACAAACCTGACATAAAACAGGTAATAAACAGGTCATTAACTCTGTTAATTGCCTTAATGACAAGCTTCGACTGTGAATCATTCTGGCCCGGGGGAAGTGTTTGCTAATTACATTTGTAAGTAGTAAGTTTGTTGTAAGTTCACAAATAAACAAATAATACTTGATTCTTAATACTTGATGTGAAGGTTGAGGTGTCCAGGTCAAGAGGTCATATAGAGAAAACACTGAATAAACTAAAATATTATACTAAATCTAGAAATCTACTGAATTGATTCAAATATCAAAATATGCCGGAAATAATAGACAAAATAAATATTCTTTAAAATATCTGATATATAGCACTATAATACCACGGAGTAAAAGAACACTCTTTGGACACTAGATGGCGCCCTTCTACCACTACGCCGCATGAGTTGGACTGGAGATTCAGATTGTAGACTAGACTCGGAGCATAATGCCACATGGTGACATTGGGGATAGGGACTATCCTAGACTAGTCCCACTAATGTAATGTAATAATAGGCCTCCTATGGAAAATAAATTGAATTGATTTGTTTTGCGTAATACTGTGTTGCAGCAAAATCAAAGGGGCGAGGGCGAAGATGTATAGCCTAGACTCTAATTCTTGCCAGCCCAAAATGTAATTCCTGGAAACGCCACTGGCCTAGAATAAAATGGCTTTGACACAGATAATAGGGAGCAAAGTGGGTGTCCATGTGTGAGACGAGAATGCTAACGATACATAAAAACGTTAATACTTTTACCAAGTTAAGAGCAAGTCAGACTCATCAATGTATTGACCCGACCACGTAACAGCCTAAATATTAATAACAACCTAGAAATAGAAAAGAAAATTACCATAATGTACCTGTAACTATTAATCCAAACTAATTTTAGTTTGGATTATTTCTAACCTTAAGTTTACCCAAACGTCAAGTAACAAGTTGGCATCATATTTTATTTTTTTCTAAAATCAATGACATAACTAATTGTTGTAATTAATAAATGAACATTAATTACAAATCTTAACAAGGCAATTTCCAAATGACTATATACATATCACAGTAGCTGGTGGCATGCTGGACACTGGACAGTATAAGGCAGCATCTTTAAGATAATCAGTCTAAAACTGTTGTGTGAAAATGATGAAGGGATTTTCTTAATTGACACCACCATTGGGACATTTATCCATTCCCTGCACGGCCTTGGCAGGTGCTTTCAGAGACTGCACTGAAGCCTGGAGTCTGCGGCCCTAAAGATGGCTACTGCCCTTTGCCCCGCCCACAACTGTCCCACATATATACTTTTTTGTGGGAAATAAAGTTAACAATTATATTTTAATATATTGGCAGCATATTGAACAATTGTAATAAATGTAGCACGGCAGCTTTTAAGTCAGAGCGCTGTTTAATTGACTCATATAACTAACTTCAGTGCCTACTGTAATGAGGGGGAGTGATGCCCTGATATCTAAAAGGTGGCTAAAATGTATAAAACGTCGATAATTTTTTGGTCAAAGTGTGAAATATCAGTATATTATATTAAAGGAGACATTTTTCTATGACCATATGTATTGATTTTTAGTGAAAAATCTATATTTTTGAGGTGCTTCTGAATATTCAAATTGAAAGTAACGCGCAATCAAATCATTGTCAAATCATTGAGTTCTAGGGGTTTTAAATAGTAGGCATGGAGGGAGAAAATCACAAACTAATATATCCCCAGCTATATTAGGATATTGCTGTATGCTCTAACGCTGTTTTAACAAATTTATGTTGAGATTTTTGGAGACTTTTGCGAGAATTTCGTTCTTGGCTATTTAGTGAGCCAGAAAAGGACGTTATTGAATCCCTAAGGTCTTCTCCCAGGAGCCTTCAGCCAACATGTCTGGTGAGTTTCACATCATATTTTCATCTGGAAATGATTATGGAGTATTTTCTCCTGTAACACAGAACAACAGAAAGAGAAAAAAAATGACATTAGTATTAAGTTTGGACAGCAAAGTATGACAAATCTTTAAACCCTAAATATATTCCCCTTGATAATTTACGTCAGGTTTTGGACGTGCACCAAAATGTGTAGCAATCTTGTGTAAAGTTTATGGATTTATATCAAGTAAAGACAGTTGATGGACTCATACTAAAATATAATGATGTGTTTATTAGAGGCTATGCTTCACTTCAATCGCACCCATGCAGAGACTATTAGGACAATACTGCAGAATATATTCTGTAATGTCATTTTATGACAGTTTTATAGTTAATGTAACTCAGACTTTCTTTCATAAACCCCATCTTATGTGGCGCATAGGGTTTGGTGGGACTTGTCTGGACTTATGCTCACTATTTGCTACATTTAGCCTAAGTCAAATCGTGAAGTGGCATTTCGTTGTATGAATATTTATCAGACGGGATTTCGCAGTCACGCACACGTCTGAAACTATACGCCGAGCCGATTGCTCTTATCGAATCGCCTTTACTGACACTTTGCCACTCCTGAGTATAGGCTACATTTTACTCCCGATACTTCATCTGCGTTTTTGCTCACTTGGGTCTTGATTTTATAATAAAATGTTGCCAACTACCTCCTCATCAAACTTGACAAAGTGTAGCCAATAACACATGCAGGCTATAGCATAGCCTACTACAACAATATAGCCTATGGTCTAATATTGCTCGAAATGGGAGAGCGACAAGTCTTTCCATGATTAGGATACCTTTAGGGTGAAATATTTCACTTAGCCGTATAGGGAGTGTGTTATAACTTAGATGTGAGTTTAGGCTATGCTTTGTGGAGCCAACCTGCTCTCTGATTTCAAGAACATTTTGCCCCTAGTTCAAGAACCTGAAACACATTGTTGTACGGAATAAGACTATAGGTTTTTACTGACATAGCCTAAACTCGGTGCGTTTGTGTTCGTTCGCGTTTTCAAAGCAATATTTTACTTTTTAGGCGGAACTTGCTTGCGAATTTTGTCTGCACTTGACCACTTTTCCGGTTACCGCTGCCCTGTGACAAGCACTACACGCATAAATTTCACATGATCGACAATAACCCCAGTTTTGTATTCTCCCAACATGTGGTCTATACTCTATAGCATACCTATAGCCATAGCCTATACGCTATATGATGTGAAATGAGCACTTACGGTAGTATATTTTGCACCGTTTTCCTTGTCCCTGATCTGGGTGGGGTGTTTTTTTCGCGCAACAGTCCATGGACTGACACTATTGATGACAGTGTAAACGGAGCTGCCGTAAAGAGTACGTGGATATGGGCATGAAGGGGGGTCGCTCCTGGCGCAAAAAGCACTCGGTCCCAGGGTGAACATATAGCATATAAACCCCATGAGAAGACTATAGCCTACTTCTACTGCCTCGCATGCTGTAGCCATACTGAGCAGCTGTATATAGCCTATACTATATAGTAACGAAATGCATGGTTCTTTCTATAGCACTTACCGTCCACTAATTATAATAGCATCATTTTATATCGATGGTATAACTAATACACGTAGACTACTGCTGTCAGTCCGAGGGAGGTTTGCGCACGTCAACTCTTTCAAAGATAACACTGGGCACTTTCTCAACAGATTATTCCATACAAATGATTTGGCTATATGCCTTTAATTTTAATGTGTAAATAAAATAAATAGGCGTATTTCCTACTTTAAACGTAATGGCCACGATTGACATTGCCGTGGTGGATGTCATAGCTTCACCATAAAGGACATTATTATTATACATTTTATTTCTGTGCTATTAGAGCTGAAGGAGCGTAATAAGTCCGCAGCACAGAGAGAGAGAAAGACGACCAATAGTTTGTTGTCAAATTGTCTGGCCCTGAGGCTGTGTTTAGCAGACTTTTACTATAAGGAGATGTTTGTTTTGTTGTCATCATTTTGCAGATAAACAGAGGGTATACCAAGGCGTGCGAGTGAAGAAAACGGTGAAAGAATTGCTGCAGAGACACAGAGCGGCCCTGAAAACGATTAAAACGGTATAGGAGAGACCCCCCCCCCTCTCAACATACATACACTACACAATAAATGACAAGTCAATTCATAATGGTTTTAAACATGTATTTACATGAACCCATGTCCAAGGAATGGACGGTCTGTCTCCTATATAGGACATTATAGCCCTCCCAAATATAGTGCACTTAAAATGTGCAAATAAATATATATTATAGGCTATAATGTGGGGAAAATCTTTATCATGATGCATACATGTATTCATACTTCAGTACTATAGGCTATATGAACACATGCATCCTATAGTCCTATATGAAGTCCACCCAAAGCCAAAGCTATAGCTAAATAATAAGCAAGCATGGGCCGCCTGTTAATTATTGACCCTTGCCCTGAAAGTTGAACACGAGTTGCCCACCATGTCTTTTGAACGGCGTGCTCAAAGGGCATGCCGCTCCCTAAAAACTGAAATCCCTGAACGGAATTATGATATTGGTAATCCCCTTTCAGCGCTGGGCATGTCCACGCAAGCACAAGCACGCACGCGCGCACACACACACACACACACACACACACACACACACACACACACACACACACACACACACACAACCCAGCAACACAAATCTATATAGCCTATATGATTGATTGATTGATTTAACTATTTATTAACAGTTTGCAGAATTACAGTATACATTTCAAGCACAACTCAATACAAAGACTGTTAACTGTGAGTGGACGACCCAATAAAGCATTACACTTGTTTACAAGAGGGTCCAGTTCAATTCATCAAAACATTTAGAGACGTACAAATATAGACACCTATAACAGAACAGGAATTCATCATAAAGGAGGTAAAAATGGAAAAGAAACATATACAGTGAGGGGGAAAAGGGGTGGGGGGGATTCCGATTTTACGGGGGCCTATAACAATATCCAATTAACACAAATATCTTAATGTCTGACTGATTGTTAAAACCATTTTGATTACATTTTCTTCCTTTCTTGTTTTTCAGCAGGTGCGTGAAGGTCGCGTGGATATTCAGGAGTTGTGTGTATCCACTCTACAAGGTATAATCAATCATCATCATATCATGTCGTTCTGCATGGCCACTATACAGCACCCTTTTAACAAACCTGAGAGCAATAAGTGTGTTTCTTCATGTGCATAATGTATAGCATAGGATATTGTTTTCCTCCCATGTGCGTGCGCTAGGCTCACTCATCAAACAAACCACATGCCCTTGTTTAATCGTGGAATCGAAACACGTGGATGTTGCAGTTGCAGCAGGCATGCAGTTAAAACGACATAACTGTATACGCGTTTGTTGTGGGTTTGATGATCAAAACAAAAGACAGACATATCAGCTGACGTGAAATGTAACCGTTTTAACAACCTGCCCCTGCGATGTAGCCTATATAGAAGAAACCAAAAATAAGATACTTACATGAAACCCATGAAAGCAGTCTGCAAGAACAGTTGTCTTAAAGGATAGGGCAATTTGGAACTAATTGCTAAACTATATCACACATGCACCCAAAGTGCAGCGTATATATAATGTCATACATGTCACCCCTTTTTATAAACGTGCATTCAAATGTGTTGCAGGTGATGGACCACTGACATCACAACTTAGCATGTGATGTCTCTCAGATCATTTAAATGTCTCCCTGTGTGTTTATACGCGTGTCGCGCTCATCGTGCACTGTATGTAGCACTACTAGCAGTCTCTCACATGGTATACTGTACCTCTGCAGAAATAGGCAACCACGTCGACGCCACAACCGCTGCAGCTTTCCAGGGAGCGGACGTGAGCGCCGGTGGGACGCGCACCCTTCAGCATGCGCAGGCGTGCAGCGTGCAGTTCCAGCAGCAGGAGGGCTCCTTTGATCATCAGCGGCAGTTTGTGGACATGTTGTCCGGTGGCGGCGGCGGCGACACGTATAACGACGAGAACCACCACAACAACGTCACCGGCGCTTCCCTGCAGCTCCCCCATCATCACCACCACCCGCAGTCCAACTTTGCGCTGCCTTGGTCTCACGAGCAGCACGCACTAAACGCCGACTACTACAGCAACCCTGGAATGGTAGGTATTTTGGGTTCTTAAAATGTCGTGCGTAATTTGGATGTGGGCTCGGTTTAAACTTAGCACTCACACTCCAGCAGGGAACGGTTCATTTGAATGCGTAATTTGATTACTTTGCAAGTGCTGCAGCCTGCCTACTCCACTGTTATGCTTGCTTAATGCAATCAGTCGTACGACGGTGTCGCGCACTGAGGATCTGGCTGCAGTAGTTTCAGTTTACATGCAGTCAGTCCCCCATGCATGCCCTGCACCTATTCATGTCTTATTAAGTTATTCCTCGTCCCATGCAGGCTCCCTCTCCACCGGACTCGGTGAACCTTCCCAGCCCGGTGGATCACAGCAGCAGCTACTCGCCACAGCTGGACTCTTCGTTCTCCTCCTCATCCTCTTCCTCCTGCTACAACTCGCCCAGCAGGATGGACGGCAGCTACCAGGGCTTTGGCCCGGACCAGTACCACTATCAGCCCTGGAGTAACAACAACCTCCAGCAGGACCTTCACTTTATGTCCCACTGCTGGCCGGCTGAGCAGGACAACTTCTCTGCCCAGGAGTATGCACCTTACTACGGCCCCATAGACTACCCATACCCCTACCCAGTGGAAGACAACTATTTCAGGAGGGAGTTGGCGCCAATGGGCTCAGAAATGTGCTACAATGTGTTATGATGAGGCCGGTCAACAGTGTTGTTTCGTAATTTGACTTTGTAAATGCAATGCACTGCCTATGTCTGTATAGCCTAATAATCAACGGTAAATATTCACCGAATGGTCTGGTTCGAATGTCTTATTGCAGTGAATGGAGAATGGCTGAGTGGATGTTGTGCGCATTATTGTTCTTATTTGTTGTTTGTGGTAGAAGCTGACTTTATTTTTGTACCAATGATCCTCTTTCTTTAATACCACTTTATTTTTCATACATGCTTTAGTTTTGTAATAAAATGAAATAAAATTTGTATAAATTCGTATATGCCGCAATGAACCCGCTGTACTATAACCTATATAGCCTAGCTGCTCAATTTCGATGGGCTGCCTTAGCCTACAAACACATCAATTTGTTTGCATTCATATAGGCCTATATTGTTTGTCTAGGAAAATATCATAGCCTGCATGATATAATATCGTTGTCTCAGGGGTGCAGCTTATAGGCATATCAAAACTACATGTTACCGCATGGGCATGGAACATCACAAACAGCTTTATTATATTCTGGCAAATAGGCTACACCGCTATATCACCATACCAAGGCGGCTACCAAAACGCATCTAAGTACAAACAAATGCCGATAAATAAACAAAATGTTCAATATTCTAAACCATCATGTGATCATGAAAAGACATAGATATATATGCAAAGATATATAGGCCTCTCAGTAATATTGATTTAGATTCCTGACACCCATTCAATTAAGGCTTAATTGGACCGTGACTGATAGGCCTACAGAACGTGCACGGTGGTGGAAAAAGTACTCTCATTTACCTGTTCTCTGAACTCTGTTACAAGTAAAATTCACTCACAATGCATTGCATGCAGGGACGCATTGCGAGCTTGCATAGATCTGCTATTTTCAAATGGCTGAAATGTATAAGGGCTGAAGTGGTAGGATAATGTTTTGCAAATAATAATCAAAATCTACAAAGTAACTATATTGTCAAATAAATGACGGCGAGTGCGGATGCACTGGAGCAGTTTAGACGAATAACCAGTCCACACTAATTATCCTTAATGTATACAAATTACAGGTAAGTGTTCAAGACAGATATGCCTTTTCGGGGAGGGGTCAGAATAAATTATGGATTTAGATGGTTATTCGTCTCAACTGCTCTGAAAGACTGAAAGATATAGTCAGCAGCAGGAGAACATGCAATACAAGTTGTAGCGGCTACAACAAATATAATATTTTAGATCATTTAAATATATGAAACAAGACAAAAACTACTTGAAAATATATTTCGACCCGGCCTGGAAATACATTTGCAAATATACCGTACATTTAATTTACGACAAAATATGCAGGACGCCTCTTAATTTTGTCGTGTTGTCTATATTCTTAAACGTTTAGTGTCAGGTTAATGCGGATTGCGGATGTCATGGTATGACTTTTCTCTTCCCTTTGAACTACATACTAGGCCCTATATGTCCACATTCAAATTAATGTAAACAAGTCATAAATCTGAGAAATACATGAATATTCATAGTCATCTGTTTGCACTTTGCTTATAAGCCTCCGGTATATTGTGCTTGCTGCTCCTATTTGTTTCTGAGCAAGGATTTATATAGTCGTCTCCACCAGGCCGAGGCATGGTGGAGACTGGAGAGAGTATGTTTTGCACTCCGTCAATGTGTCCGTCCGTCCGCACCGTTAACCCGGTCGAATGGTTGATGCCAAATTTTGCACACACATTCCTGGATGCCAACGATGAACCTTCTGCCCCAAAATTCCCAGAACGGCCTGTTATAGCGCCACCAGGAGTCACAAAAGGTAACTAATATTAAATAATGCTTATGTATAATTCTATGTATGATTCTATAAATCAAACAGTAAAGGGAAACAAACAAAAGGGTGCTGTCATCTGGAGAGGGACAACGAGAATGGCTGGCATGCCCTCTTTTATAGGGTTCCAGGAGCACTGGCCAGGTGCACCTAATGCACCTATAATGAGGAGGACGCCCACATGATCTGTGGGAGAAACACACAGACAGGGCAGTAGCCTACACCATATAGACAGCTAGCCCCTCTCGGGACCCTACATAAAGCTTTTCTGAAATTTTGATGAGTTTTATATTGGGTCCCTGGTCAGAACTATATTTTCGTATGGAAATTCCAGAACGCGGAAGTAATCATTCTCTCTAAAATAGAAGCTGCGCCATGTGACGGCATTTTTTTGCCTTTGTTATTCTGAATTCGGTAACTTTAAGTACCTATACATCCCGCTGCGAATATCTCCTGTGGCACGGAAGCCGTTAAGTATTTTTAATCTTTGTTTGACCGATTTGGTCGCTTTATTTCTTCTTGTTTGTTTACCGTTTATTGTACCGCCTCCCGGTGTGCGGTTGGCTTGTGCGGCTATGTCCCTGCCTCTGATCTGCTGTGTCATAGCTATAGCGCCACTAGCTAGCCAGATAGGCGGTACAATGAGGTGTCAATAAACAAGGAAGGAAGAGAAGAATCCAAGCTTCCAAATCGGGCAAACATATATTAAAAATACTTAACGGCTTCCGCGCCACAGGAGATATTCGCAGCGGGATGTATGGGTACTTATACTTTACATATTCAGAAAGCCTCACACTGAAATATGTCGTCACCGAGCGCGGAGAGGCGCTAAACATGTTGTTTATGTTTAAGAATGTGTGTGTACCAGGTGGCATGGTAGTAGTGCAACAGGACCCAATGCTATCTGGGTCGTCAAAATGTCAGAAACTTCAGTAGCATTTGGGTTCTGCTTGGAGGGCTAATAGACAGCATAGGCCCTGCAGGCTGCAGGCCAGGCCAAGGGGCCGTGACACCAGTACCACCACTGGTACTGACAACATACCGGTATAGGAAACTTACTGTATGTTACCAGTAGGTCAGTCTGATCGATCTGACTCGAGTCGCTAACCTGACTCCGCCAGATTGCGGCAGTATTGAGTTCACAAGTTCCCTCTTCCTGCCTGGATCTGGGCTCTCTCAAGCAGAAACGATACACCGGAAGCAGCGGGACAAAAAAGATGATATCTCCATAATAATTTCGAGTTGTAGTCCTGTTAGGTTGTGTTTACATTTGCACTGTGGCAGCGCTTCAATACGTCATCAGTATCGCGTTGTTCCCGCCTCTATAGCGGCCACATTCGGCCCATAAGCCAAATTCCAATACCCAAAATCTCGGCCACTCGCTCACTCACACTCGCTCACTCCAGCATGGAGGTGTTACGGTGAAATTGGTGACCTGCTGAAATATGTGACGTGTTGACATCACATGACATCAGTGTCCGAATGTAAATCGTTGCAGTTTGTTTATTAGCAGAGTTCAATATAGCGGTATTCAGACCACGTATTTAAAGACCTCCATGTAAGTTGTGTGAAGTCCACAAGATGGTCACATATTTTGACAGGTCACCAATTTCACCATCATTTGCCATGCCGGAGTGACCGAGTGTGAGCGAGTGAGTGGCCGAGATTTTGGGTATTGGAATTTGGCTATAGAGTATTAAAAGGATAGAGACTGAACTGGCGTGAAGCTCCGCCGCCTCCGCTATTCATGTCAGTGGAAGTTGCTCAGCACCCGGAAGGCTGCCGGAAGGACCGTCTATTTCCGCATTTTTTCGCTGATTCAGCATTTGGACACCAAATTTTGGTGTCCAAATGCGGAAGTGCAGCTGGGCTTTAACATTGGGCGCTCGGTTGCACGGGGTTTCCTCGTCAAGAATCCACAGGTCCGCCTGCAGTCCTTCCTCTTACCACTAGGGCCAACATTGGAGTGCATAGCTGGCCCCTTGATTTGGCCGCATATCTCTCTCCGGTCAGAAATGGCTCGGAGTCGTCTCTGCCCGAGAGGGACCAGATGGGAGCAGGAGGAGGTACTCACTGCTGCCACCAGCTGGCGGAGTCAGGTTATCGAGTCGCAGTAGGCTAGGCTATTCAAGGGTCCAAAGTTCAAGGTCAATATAGTGTTGCAGTTGCTCCAACATTGGAGACAGTGAAATTATTACTTCAACATTATGGACAAAATAATAGCAACAGACCAATACAAATGAGTGTGTAATGTAATATATATATATATATATATATATACATTACACACTCATTAGCGCCACCCTCAGGCAAAATGTTAACTTTGCTTAAGGTATTCTCCTTAAGGCTATGGGCCTCTCCATTTCCTGCCGCCGCTTGACATGCATGCAGCACAGCCTCTCGACTTCTGCTAAATTAAGAAGAACTATTTCGCTATTCACAAATACAAATACAGTTTTGTGATGAAGAAAGCCTACTTTCCCTAGTAGATGCACTCTGAGTCTGAGCCCCCCCACCACACGTATAAAATGCACTTTTTGGCCATTAATTTCTTTCACCGGAAGAAAAATACCTTTAGTTACTTCACTCCTGTGCCCTCTAGGCCCCACAGATATTTCCAAGAGAAAATCCCATTGACAAGATTCTTTCTTCCGGTGAAAAAAATAATACATTTTCGGACCAAAAAGTGCATTTTATACGTGTGGTGGGGGGCTCAGAGTGCATACACTAGGGAAAGTAGGCTTTCTTCATCACAAAACCTTTGCATTGGTGAGTAGCTAAATCGTTCTTTTTATTTTAGCAGACATCGAGAGGTTGTGCTGCATGCCATGCGGCGGCAGGAAATGGAGATAGCCTTAAGCAGAAGTCCTTAAGGCTATGGACCAGAGCTACTGATTTTAGTGACCCCATGGCCTTTACACCCCATTGCCATAGTAGGATCCAACATCCAGGAGACAGAAGATCGTGATCTATAGCCCTGGTCCATATAGCATTATAAGGAGTTCTCCTTAATTAACTATAGTAGTAGATCATCTGCCATCTGCCACTTTAAGTAAGGTGACTTGATTGATTAACATCAAGAAGGAAGGGCCTGCCGGCTCTCGGCTTCTAGGCAAACCCCCAATGCTCTAGGACTAGATCGTTCTCAAATGCAATGCTGTTTTCAAGAGTATTCTGAGCAAACAGTAGCATTACAGAGTTATATAACCTAGAAACCTTCCACTTCCATACAGAATGGGAGGAAGACAATTTTACCCCTGGTAATTGGAATTTCCCATTCCAAGTGCGTTTGTCTTATTATGTAACGACTGCGCCGCTATTCCAAAGCCCCCTCAGGTAAAAAAAAATGTGTTAGCCATTGTGCGGGTGGGGCCGGGGCCCAGTGGCCTTTGGCTCTCAGGGGCCTGTCGGGGAAACTGGACCACGCAGTACTGGGTTTGAGGCCCTGACAAGGGCTCCTGCATGAGGCCCTTCATTAGCCATTGATTGTGTTCAATTTAGGTCGAAGCGATTTTATCGGCCCATGGGCCCTCGTGGGGGTTAACCCGTCCTTGGATGTAGCCTATATCAAGCCGTCTCACAGAGACACAGATAGAGTCCTGCATGGGCCTCATGGGTCCGGAACTGTTCCTAAGGCTATACTTACTTTCTCTTTACTATGCTTCTTAGTTGTCTCTTCTGTCTCAATGAAGCTGGATGACTGTGGTATGTCATACATTTGGTTGGCCCAGAAATGTAATAACATTGACTGGTTGAAGCGAACTGTTGAACAAAGGTTGAAAGACCAGTTTTTGCAAAAGTGGCAAAGTGAACTCAATAGTATGACATCATGTGACATCTATGTTGAATACAAACAAGAGTTCAAACTAGAAAAATATCTTCTATGTGAAAACCGTAAGTATAGACAAGCTATTTGCAACCTTAGGCTAAACAACACATGAAGAATCCCAAAGGTCATCGGTAGATATAAAGGATTGGAAAGAAATCAGAGGATTTGTAACCTATGTAATGAAGCCAGAATTGGAGATGAGTATCATGTTTTGTTGGAATGTAAGAATACTGACATTATGAATTTCAGGCAAAAATACCTGCCACTTTTTTTGTTTACCTACCCTTCTATGTTTAAACTAATTGCATCACTAAAATCTGAAAAACAAAAAGTAATCTATAAATTGGGTGCTTTTCATGAAAAAATGTCTTCCACTGTATAAATAGGGAAATCCTTCCGATATGTCTATGTATATCGTGTAATCTGTAATGTATTGTATACTTCCGATTGTATACTTTTATGAATCTGTGCTCCAAACCATGTGATCATGGTCGTGAGTTAAATAAATGATGATGATGAGAATCCGAGTGAATTTTTACATTTAAAGCTATATCCTCCCAGGGAGCAATGAGGAGTTGGATTATACTTTTTTTTAAATGTTGTTTGGATTATCTAATCGTCTGTCTTCTCCATAGCATATTTTCCTGTATCAACCTTTTTTGATTCTATGTTTAGAAGTATGTACTTCACTGTTCAGTTAGGATAGTTAATGTAGGCCTATAGAACAGTAACAGCCCTAGTATATGCTTCCCTGGAAACCCCGCAGGTCACTGGGAGGGACGAGGACATTGATATCAACCACTTGTTCTCTTCCGTCAAGGTAGGATTTCAGCCAGTTTTACAGATGTCTTATCAACCATGTGTTATCACTTTTTGTGTTGCAACCATTGTTTCTATGGCTGCTTCAGTCAGTATCATAACAGTGAAGTGCTTTGGTCTGAAGGGCAGAACAATTGTGTTGTTATGCCAAACCTGACTGAAGCCCATCAATCCTCAAAGCTCAGATCAACCTCAAGCAGCACTTGATTGAATGTTTGCTGCCTAAGTGATACTGTAAGCCTCCAGTATCTGGCGGTTTGTTTCCCATGACGGTGAACGTCTAGCTATACATTTTATAAAGGTTTCTTCAAATAGCTGCGAGGCTTTGAAGGAGATATCTTGGGTATTTATGTGCGACTGGTTCCTATAACTGCAACCACAACAGTTAACAGTTGAAGAGTGAAGACACACACATCTAACCACCTATCAGCTCCTCACTACTATAAACAAACCTCCGCGGAACTCTGTCTCCCCGTTTACCTCCAGGGTCAGTAATGCGGTGATGGCAAGAGGTTTAACAAGAATGTCCTATCCCTGACAGATGGTGCTGGTGCTGGTTCACTTTTTACACAATTTGGTCTAATATGTTATGAGGTCTTTCTCCATTCATCAAAACAAACTTGGGTTTTACTCCCAGAAAAGATAAGGAGAGAAAGAGGCTATACCCACACATTAAATATCTGCTGTTTTGCATGTTATCATTATAATATTTGGCTATGCCGTGCACTAGCCAGAGCTTTTCTTAGCTCAGACAAAACTGTATAGAGAGACAGCAAATTGAAGGCAAACAACACAGGATCAAATTTGGGATTTCATATCACACTGATGAAGGCTGGATAGCCGAAACGTTTGTCCCTGTTCAAAAATGAAATCAATATTTTGGTGTGTGCGACCCACTACCGTTATGTATTTGATATCACACATCCAAAAACGTCCAATCCATGAGTGATAGCATGTAAGTATTCTGGTGTTTTACACATGCAGCTGGAAAGTCTGAATATAATACGGTAGGCTCATAATCCATGTCAAATACTATGTTATGTGTCAAAGAAGCCAAGCACTGAGTGATCAGGGTGTGTGCTGTGTGCAAGAAGCTGCTAAGCAAGCAATTGTGGAAATCCCCTGTGCAAAAGACGATGAGATTCACAATTAGTTGCATATACCTGCACTGCACACAAGGCTTAAGAAGTGTATCCCTAGGTCTTTTTTACCTTCACCTACTGTAGAATGACATGCCCAAAACAGGGGCATCAGGTTTAAAGTAGTTAAATGGGAAGTGCAGTACACTATTAAATCCTCAGAGTTAACAAGTCACACATTGAAAGGAAATTTAGGAAAGATTTACAAGCTTTAAAGCTGTTTGTACTTCAATATGTCATACTACGTCATTTTTTACATTAATGATTAGATTATATTAGATTATATTAGATCTTCATGCAATGGAAAAGAAGGAAATGAAATACCCCAAGCCTGTTGACACACAACCTAAAACTAGATTTTTCTTAAAGAAATGTTGGATGAATGCACCACGTAGCATATATGCCATAGAGCGGTAGCACGTACACGCACGCACGCACGCACGCACACACACATGTAACATACATGCCAGAGCGTTAGAAGCACAAACACGCACACACGCAAGCACACACACACATCGACACATGCACACACACGCACACACACGCACACACACACACACACACACACACACACACACACACACACACACACACACACACACACACACACACACACACACACACACACACACACACACACACACACACACACACACACACACACACACACACACACACACACACACACACACACACACACACACACACACACATTGTTCTGTTGTGGCTTGTACATTATTACATTTTCAATCCACAGCAATGAGTTATCACAAATATTTCACAAGATGTGATACATTAAAATGTAACCCATTCCATCAATCTGTTTATACCAGAGGGCGTTTCTTGAATAAATACAAGTCAGTATTGACCAACCCATATATTTCTTTGTATAAGGTCACCACACCTGTAAATCAGATAGCACCAAACAAGCTGCAAGTCATACAGTGGCAAAATGTGTAGTCCCAAAACCAGTGGAAATAAGTAATAGCATTTTGCAATTCATGATTATTTCCCTCAAAGTCTTTTTGAATGGATGTTTGGGTAAATGCCTGAAATAAGGTCTGTGGTTAACACATAGGCTTAAGGGATTGTCATTTCTTGTTCTAACATAGTAAAACAAAAGTCCTTTTTGCACGCCTAATTCAATGGACAGGTACGTCAAAGCAGGTAGTTAACAATTAACATAAGGCAAAAAAGGATTCCTGCACACTGTCTGCATGACATGTTGCTGACATGAAGTTTGATGTAATTTGAATAATAGGCTATGATCTGGTGCTACAAATCATATTGACACTGTAACATCTGTGTGTATAGAAGAATGCTGCTTCATTCCTTGGCAATATTGAATTGTCATACAGACGTCTTATTGGCATGCATTTCACAACTGGCCTACGATTTTATTCCTCTGATGTGAAAATGCTACCCCCCCCCCCCTTGTATAGAGGCTAAAATTGATTGATTGATTGATTGATTATTTATTTATTTATTTATTAACAGTTTGCAGAACCATTTGCCCTGAAGGGGCCCTGAAGGGGCAAATGGTTCTGACCGCAGATATGTTACCACTTTCAAATGTTGTGTGGAGAAATGCTTGTCAGAGAATATCCATTGATTGTGTCTATGCTGATTATTGTTCATTTTGAAATCACGCAGATACTGATGCCGTACTCACTGCTGGGGAAATAAATGTGTCAAAGGCAAGAAGAGCTGCCTGTGTGTTTATTATCCCAATATGGGGCTGACACACAAAACAAACAGGATTGGAACAGCGCGTCAACCAGGTTCAACTACGGGATCAACTCCTCGAGAGCTAAGACGGGGCTCTCACAAGTGTATTTTGTGCAAAACTAATGCTTGGAATGCATTCAGAATCATGAAAACCCCCTAGTTTGACATGTCACATGCTACTTAAAGCATAAGGGAAGTTTGAGATGTTTGCCTGCCATAGGATGTTAAAATGGTAGGGTCACAAGAAACCCCTATAAAATAATTGCCCAATACCGACAGCCGGTCAGCAAGTGGATTCATGAATGTATATGTATGTAGACAATATTTTAGGCCAATAAAAATGACTATATGTCCAAATTTCCCACTTTAAACAAAAGAAGCCTGTCGGCTGCCGGACTATGATGTAAATTTGGTTTTGAAGCCAAGCCATTCTTCTTCGACTATAGTGTGCTTCTGAGCTCATCGCACCAATCCAGATTCTCCAGTTCAACGTTAAAGGCCTCACTAGACTAGGTTTTGAGGTCCCTACTAGATATGAATGTTTTGTGACAGCTGGACGTTAGTTTTAGTTTTTTGCGGGTATAGAAAATCATAAAATGAACGCTAAGCCCGCATACAATAACACCTTTCTTGGAGATTCTGGATTTGTCCGAGGTCAGAATGAGACCAATGTATGACAGTTTGAGTAGAATCACACACTCTTTGGGTTGGGTAATTAGCTGACTGACACTATGCAGATCACAAAACCTACTGAATGACTTGAACACAGGTGCTTCCTTACGTTGCATGTCTGTATTATAATCGCCAATCAGAATTCTCTCTACACATTCATCCCCAGTTATCAAGCACCCCCGGCCTATATCATAGAACGCATGCTGGTCAGGCGGTCTATAGACGGTGCCAACTACTACTGATTTAACATTTTTTTAAATGAATTCAACCCACACAGTTTTCATCATGCTGCAAGTCAGTACGAGTAATGTATTCAGTATCTTTGTGAATATACCGTACATGCACACACCACCACCATGCTTGTTTCCATCATTCCCATGACTGTAGCTGTTATAATCATGATCGCCCATGTCTGTGTACTTGAACGTGAGACACAGTGTACCTGATATGTATTGTGTACTGCCTGAACTGTAGCATACTTTATAGTTAGGCTACGAGAGACATCTCGATGACAGCAAGGTCAGCCTTGCTGCAGTAGGCACGTTATTATGTCTGATATCTTGTTGTCACGTCATTATGATCCTATTTGTGTAATAAACTTTGTGAACATTTAGCGTGATGCTGTCTCGTGTCACGTTATTGTTCTCCTGGGCCCGCCGCCACAGTCGCCGTACCGAAGGAATCCTTCAACCGGATTATCACACACCACCCAGCCTGCACACACTACCTGTCTGTCAAACCAGACGAGGGTCCAGTTAAGTACTTAGAGTTTACAACAGTCAGTAGCTAGCTACAGTAAATTCAGATCCCCCAGACCCTTATACAGGGGCACAGTTTATCGCACAATAATCAATGCTAGAAACGCTCCTGCTCAGGGGGTGTTTGAGGATAATATTCGCCATGAATACCCCCTCTCTCTCTGAAGGGCCACAAGTCTTAACATGCCTAGCGCTTTCAGTGATAACACAACACTAATAGCTTTAAAGCTGTACCTCTTAGAGAATGTCACTGTTTGTTTTCCTTTCTCCAGGAATGAATAAATGGAACAGAAATCGTTAGTTATTTTAGAACCACCTCATTTAGCTTTATTGTTACAATATTTACAAACAAATCACTGCAGTTAATTTAACTGACCTGTAACTAACACATTGCAGTAAGCTGAGTGATACTAGTCAAGTATCATGGAACTAATTTAATGCAACATATAAATTATCTTTTTGGCTGTTATAAAGTATTGTTTAATACCTTTTTAGACTGTGTATCTTTTAAAGATTTCTTTTTTTGGGGCTTTCACCTTTTTATTGATAGAGGGATAGATGAAAGTAGGCTGACAGGAAATGGGGAGAGAGATGGGGGGGTGACATTACCAGCCAAGTGCCCAAACAGCTATGCCAGCCGCCCGGGACAAGAAATATTTTAAAAGATCAATGTCCTTTTAACCTCTGTCTAAATTATAATTGAAATATTCAGGTAGCCTATTGTTTCATTTCATTTCATTTCAACCTTTATTTAGTTCTCGGAGAACACACTGAGGGCTGGGACCCTCTTTTTCAGTGGTGCCGAGATTACAACACATCAACAATGTACAGTTACAATGTAACATAACATAAAACAAGAAAACAACAAGAAAACAAAACATACTGTTGTGGAGAACACGTCTGAAGAATCTCATCATATTAGCCAGAGATCTCATATTTCCAAAAACAGGGCACCTTGTCTTGGTACAATCCAAACAAACAACAAGTCTATATTTCATAGATGTTAGCGATAAAGGTACACGCATGCGCACGCACACACACACACACACACACACACACACACACACACACACACACACACACACACACACACACACACACACACACACACACACACACACACACACACACACACACACACACACACACACACACACACACACACACACAGATTATGGGTTTTCCCCTGAAAACCAGTTATAGGTACTGGTCTCTGTGCTCTGTTTACATTAATCAATCAATGTTTTTGCTGCAGCTCAACATGAAAACAAGAACATTTGTAGCACATTTCAACAAAACACATTATCTGTACTCATCAAGACATTAAAAACCTCAGTAAAAAGGCATCACCAAACACATCTTTTCTGTATTCATTTGGCCTTCAATCATTTTTTATTTTCTTAAATTTTTATCCCACGATTTTGTAACCCAGTTTTCTTTCACACACAATGAACAGCTGTGTTTCTGTCCGTATGTCTATTTGAGTTTGGATGTGTGTCTGTCCTATTAGGCCTATATCTATTTGAGTATGGACAGCTGCAATGCCGCTGGGTGACCTAAAGTGGCACTGTTGCACCGCTCAGTTCACACGTTCGTGTGATTTTTGTACTACAACATGAGTGAGAGAGCAGTGAGACATGTAGCAAGTAGCCTCGATACCCAGGCTTTCATTTCGTCTGCGCGGAAAATGAAAGCCTGGATTTACGCATGGGCTGCACTGGCCTAAAAGTGGGATCGCTCCAAATGATGTGACGTCAGGGCTCTGAGCGGTGTGCACCCCTCAAAATAACACCGTGAGGAAATCATTACCAGTGGAACTTCAAACGAGGCTATGCGAGGAAAATGGCTGAAGAACCCACCACACTGTCGAAGAAAAAGACCAACATGTGCCGACTCTGTGGAAATAACTTTGACAGTCCGTTAGAATGGTATACAATTTAGGCATTTAGCAGACGCTCTTAATCCAGAGCGACTTACATTTAAGCAAGAACAAAGCATGGGAATACATCACATAAAAAGCATTTATCATGAAACATGCGTAAGCTAAGAAAGTAACAGTGGAATATTTATATAGTGAAACTATACATACACTATACATATAAACTATACATCTTTACTACTATGCTATATATGTGTACTATGGCGTGCTATGACTACATACAATACAATTACAGTGCTGTCTACATAACATGCTATAAGTCTGTATCAAATGCTATATAATCCAACAGAAATGCTATCTAAGGGTTTAGGGTAAGTGCTAAGGGCCATGATGGAGTCTGAAAAGGTGGGTTTTCAGGCTACGGCGGAAGATTGGGAGTGATGCTGCAGTTCTGACTGCAATGGGAAGTGCATTCCACAGTTTTGGAGCCAGAAGGGAGAAGAGTTTGGGACGTGTGGAGCGTTGTCCCGGCGTTTTTAGTGAGGGTACTTCCAGCTTCCCTGCGTTGGCTGATCTGAGTGCGCGGGAGGGTTTGTAGGGTTCAATCATACTTGTAAGATATGGGGGAGCCATACCTTTGGTTGCTTTGAATGCCAGCATCAGAGTTTTGTATTCTGTGCGGGCAGCGACCGGGAGCCAGTGGAGGGAGCGGAGCAGGGGGGAGACATGTGAGAATTTTGGCTGGTTGAAGACCAAGCGAGCTGCTGCATTTTGGATCAGCTGGAGAGGCTTAAGTGCACATGCTGGTAGGCCAGCAACCAGTGGTTTCTGCTTCTGGTCGACACAATAACAGGACGGACAGATCGGTGAACCAATCAGGGTGTGCGCAAATCTGAGCCGCGGCCCTCCCACCTAGGCCAGAAAGGTCTAGCGTTAGCTCAGGCTATGTAGCAAGCAATAAAGGGCCACAAATAATATAAGCTGTCGCTTAGGGCTACAACCACTAGGGGGGGCATATCCCTAGTGGTTATCCCATAATGCACAGCAATGTGTCTGTCTGTTTAGGGTACCAACAGGTGACAAAGTGGCGCTGTTGAGCTTCACACTGTGCACAGATGTATGATGGGAAGCTGAGTTTTTAACAGCCATTACGTCACACACACACACACACACACACACACACACACACACACACACACACACACACACACACACACACACACACACACACACACACACACACACACACACACACACACACACACACACGAGAGGCCAGGGAGGAGGGCTTGTACAGTACAGTACAGTACAGTACAGTACAGTACAGTACAGTACAGTACAGTACAGTACAGTACAGTACAGTACAGTACAGTACAGTACAGTACAGTACAGTACAGTACAGTACAGTACAGTACAGTACCACTCAGTTCAGAGCAGACGGGTCAGATTTTTATTTTTGAGGGGCAAGCTTTGTGTGTCTGTGTGTACCCCATAGTGATTATTTGATTGGCTGAGCACGGAATGTGATGTATGAGAGAGCTCCCCTCCCCTCACTTCACACTTTTCTTAATTGTTACAATGTCATGTGTCCCCTATCCAAAAACTAGCATTATATTATCTATCTCTAAAAACCCAGAAAAATGTCAGTCAGTCAGTCACTCTGTCTATCCTTCTGTCTGTAGCCTACACTTCCTTATATTAACCTGACTCCGCCAGATGGGGCAGTAGAGAGTACTCTCTACCCATCCATCTGGCGAACATCATTTGCTGTTCATATATTCAGAACGGGTGAGGACTAGTTTTAATAATGCAATACAATGACATATCTAATCAATCCCATAACAGAATGATTTTATAATAAAGCCACATGCAGTTGAATGCAATCTACCCCCTTCCCCTCCCTCCTTCCCCAACTGCATTCTATCCAAATCTCTGTTGATATTAGGCCTGAACTTGTTGATTCATGAACAACATGCCTCCAAAAAGAAAATGTAGATCTGGTGCTGAAGGGCGGAAATTACTGGCTACGTTTACATGAAGGGTGATCATTCCGAATAAATACTTCAGAATAAAATACATCCGATGTAATGTTTTTTGCCACGAGTTTACATGGGAAATGGTCATTCCGAATGAGTGTTTATATGGAGAAGTGATAGAAGACATGATACATGTTAATTCACGTGAAACTACGCCATCTGTTGGACACATAAAATATAGGCAGTTCATTCATTGTGACTTTCAGACGAAAGACGACACTTTGAAATCCCATCATTTCATTCCGCAGTAGTTTTGAGGCTGCTGCTTGGATAAGGACGGACATACTATGTTTACCGTCTTTTTTTCCCCACCTGCTGCGGCTCCCCTTCTCCGCTGGGAAGGTGATCATCTCGTTTTTATGTGTAGCCTACTTTATTATCTACAGCACGGCCAGGGCACGCAACACACTGATTATTATTGTATCGGGTCGCTCGTTATTTTTGAGAGAGAGAGAGAGAGAGAGAGAGAGAGAGAGAGAGAGAGAGAGAGTGAGAGAGAGACCGTTGAACACACACACACACACACACACACACACACACACACACACACACACACACACACACACACACACACAAAATGCACGAAATAACGCGCTCTATGTGCAAACTCCTCAGCGCGCCTTGGATATGAGGCTTATGAGCGCCTTGGAGTTGGAGCGCAATGGAAATGAGCATGCTCAGAAAGACCAGAATTAATTTACATCCGAAGCAGTGTATACATGAGTCCAATTTTCTTTCAATCGCATTGAACATCGGAGTAATCCGGCCAGTGACATCGGAATGGTTTTTAGATCGCATCGAGCGTTTTCATTCGGATGTAAGTTTTTGTAGGTGTTTACATAACAACGTTTAATACGATTTAACTTCTATTCGGAATGAAAAGGGGATTTAACTGCTCATGTAAACGTAGCCATTTTGTGCAAGTAATATACTCAACTTTCTATCACTGGTGAAAACGTAATATCTTAGACATCCTAGCTGGTCTTGTTTAAGACCTTTTAAGACTAGATAGTATGTAGGAGTATGTTATTTTTTATTGTATCTTGTGTTCTGTAACCTAATCTCTGGTGAAGGAATAAACTCATGCACTGCCAACACACATTTCAACAGTCCCGCACCAGCAGCATTTAATATCCTTCACCACACGAGAGAGAGAGAAAGTGTTTTAGAATCTAATTGTGTTGTATTGTGAAATACCTCATTCTGTCTGCTTGGTCTGAAATAAGGGCGCCAGACATCCCTGTCCTGAGGCGCCTAGTTTTCACGAGAATAATTGGTTGGCTGCACATGCGATTGCCCACCCACACTAAAGACATGTTTCAGCAAAACCTCTTGGCCTGTGATGAGTTGACTTTGAGGCATATAGGCATATAGGATTAGGCATCTGAAATGCAAGACTCTCTCTGTGACATGCCAGTTTCCTGCCAGCATCAAACCTAGGATGTTGTGCTTTGGTGGTCAACATACTATCCATTTATCTACGACTATACCAGCACACACCGCAGAGTCTTCAAGTTATCTCAAAGAGCATCCTCCTCTTGTTCAAGGTGGCAAACACAGGGCAGCTCAATGTCTAAAATGTATTGACAGATGCATTCAAAATATTTGAGATCATATTCATCTTAAAACTAACAAGGACTGCCTAAAGGCTGTGTAAAGACAAATCAAGCTCACTGTAGGGTTTCCTTGACCAAAACAAATAATGTGAAATTTGATTAAGATAACAGGTATACATTTTATTCAAATAACAATAAAATTTGCAGACAAAAGTGTTCAATAATATTAGTTGGACCATGAAATGCATGCTGGCATTACATGTGTGAAGGGTATACTCTGTGTCAACATTGGACATGAAAGGTTCCTGACCATAGTGCCCAAGCATGGCAATATAGCCTAATGAGTTTGGAATGAGAACACATTGGGAATGAACTTCTGTCTTACAATACCCCACCGCGCCCTTCTCCACACTTTCTCACAAGTGCTGTTGGGCCTGACCTGACGGACGTACTGCAGGTCAGGTCACCTGGCTGTCAGTTTAATCCTGGGGGGAGGGTCCCTTTGCTGCCGAGAGTCAAGGACATGTATACTGAGTCTCCTCAGTCTCAAGGGCCAGTTATACAGTACTGATACTGTATGGCACGGGTGCCCAAAAGGTAGATCGCGATCTACCAGCAGATCACAAGGGCTGTGCAGGTAGATCACATTACATGCCTCTAAAAAAATATATATTTAATTGAAATTTTGGCATTGATTGACATTTAGAAGGGCCCGTCAGCTCAAACCCACAATGTATTACTTTGTTTTCGAGATTGTTGTGCACAAATGTCAGTAGCATTACAAAGTTATATACTGTGGAGTAAGGAAACAGCGAGACAGGAGACCTTGGGTGCGTCAAGGTAGTTTACTCACTTTCCTGCACTTACAAAATATTACAGTACACACTGTCGGTAGAAAGAAAAACCCTACCAATTCCATTTTCCCTCTATTTCCCATTCCAAGTGTGTTTGTCTTATGTCTTACTGTAGCCTACAGTATATGTTGAAAGTGGCTCTCAAGTCAAAAAAGTGTGGGCACCCTCTGCGCTGTATGGTCTATTCTCCTCCCCTGGCTGATACCAGGTCCAGATAAAGAACTAACTAACACTGAAGTCAAATACAAAATGCATGACAAATACTTCATGCTGGCACATTTACTGAATAATACTGATGGCAGGGGGGAGACAGGGAGAGGCGCGCGCGCGCGCACACACACACACACACACACACACACACACACACACACACACACACACACACACACACACACACACACACACACACACACACACACACACACACACACACACACACACACACACACACACACACACACACACACACACACACTTCTGAGACTGGCCGTGACATTCATACGTTCAGTCTGAACAAAGTGGTGTTGTACGCGTCCTCAGCCTCCTCTTCTTCACATTCTGCGGGTGTATCTTCCAGAAGCCTCTCCAGGGGGTTTGGAGACTCTGGTTCGACCACATCATGCAGGTCGACTTCGTCCAACTTCAAAGACGAGGTATCCAGGGTCTTGGGTGGTTGGGGTTCAGCATTCAGATGCTGATCTGAGATGAGTTCCATGACGGACTGAGATTGTGCCTCCAGCCGAGGGATCATTGTGGTCAAAGGCGTGTTGTGCAGAGGCATGTGAACCAGGGCTGATGCGGGCAGCGTGGATGAGCATGTGGTAAACTGGACACCAGAGTTGGTCATGGTGCAGGGCATGGTGGCGAGCGGTTGTGCCCAGGGGATGTAGGCCAAGCCTGGGTCCTGGAGGTCGACCTGGGGGGTGGTGCTGGCTAATGGTGGAGCTCCAGTTATGGTCTACAAAAATGATTGATGACAATTCAAGTTGATATCAATATGTATCAATTGATACTGTATATCAACCTCTCTCTCTCTCTCTCTCTCTCTCTCTCTCTCATCTTAGCATATATGTATTGTATTATCTCAGCAACATGCTGAGTTTGCTAAACATCTTTCTTTTGAAATGGAGTCGCTACATTAATAACTTAATAACAGAGTTACGTTGGCCACGGTTATTATATAAAAATACATTTCTCAATGTACTTTTTAAGATATATTGAACTTTTCAGAATGGGGAAACAACGGAAGGACACATTTCCCACAATTCAAGCAACGTGATTACCTTTTTGTCCCGTTGTGAATGCACCTTTAAGGTGGTTGTACACCGGCCGCGTTTTTCGGAAAATCGATGGAGAAACGCAGCCGTGTGTGGGGACCTTAACTCTGCACTTTATGTCAGTCACTCGGAATAAGACCACATCGAATTCGTAACATGTACACATATACAACTGCCAGCGGTTATTTATCTCACCCCAAAGTTAGCTATCAGCGGCGCATGCGTGTAGGTCAACATGGCGGGAGGTCCGACCACCGTGAAGCTGGGGCAGAGCGTCTGCATGTACATGTCTGCTGTGAGCGCGGGGTTGGTCGGATAGGTCAGACTCTGAGCATAGAACAGATCCTCCTGGGCGTAGTCAGAGAAGGTGGGCCATGGCACCATGGCAGACTGGCCTCTCCACCCTGAACTGTGCAGCCCTCCATTACTGCTGGAGTTGGAAGCGTCAGGCGAAGTGCCTCTGGCTGCCTCTACACCAAAAAGACCTGCATAAGAAGGACAATGTAGTATCAAGTAGTAGAAGGTACAGTATGCTACTTAGTAAGTACGAAGAAAATGTGTCTTCTTGGTTCTTACTTAGCTTAAATGACTTTATTCATGTTTTGAAGTGAACATACACAGAGGGATAAAAACATTAATACAGGAATCTCTTTGTCTGTATGATTGTCCTTTGCATAATTCAATTGGGTGAGAAGAACATAAATAACTTGTTTTTCTGCTCTGTTCACAGCACACTAATTGTAATGATTTGAGACCTGTTTTGACAGTGTTTTGACTGTTTTGACAGTGAATGGAGAAAGCAAAAATAAAATTCCTATCACAGAAGTAACCAGTAAGACGCGGCAGACGCCTGAGGGCGTATGATCTCCATATATGGGCTTAATTGCGACAGCAAGTCGCATTTACTATGGCATCAGTGATCTCCATCCCTGATTATATGTCACGTGATGTCACGAGACCTGGGCACCATTATCTTGGGGCTTTCCCCATGTATGGGGATTTTGAGTTACACACTGACTGACTGGAAATGCACGATTCCATAGTTAACTGCGACCTTCGGTCGCAATTATTGACAATACTTGAACTTCATGGCCAGGTGGCTCTACAACTTACGGTTCTAGCAAAGTTCAACATCACTTTAAAAGGTATTGAAAGGTTTTCTTTTAAAGACAATAGTGATTTTGTGAACCGTAGCACCACAGGCAGGCTGGTCCAAAGGTGCTGATAGGGTGACAGAGTGTAAGAGCTTTTTACGTTGGCAGTAGATCAAAGAATTACTTACTGGCGCGTGAATACGATGGTTGGTTGTTTGGGGCAGCGGCCGCCTGGAGACAGGGACGACATCAATGAAAGACGTGAGTGACAAGTGCAAAGAACTGGTGATAAAAACTTAATGACATGTTGCGGTTGAGAGGAAAGTGTTGGCATCTAAATATGTAATATGTACAGTTAAGACTGATAAAGCCCAGGTGTGTGTAACAGGTGACTTAAAAAAGTGTGTTTGTGTGTGTGTGTGTGTGTGTGTGTGTGTGTGTGTGTGTGTGTGTGTGTGTGTGTGTGTGTGTGTGTGTATGTGTGTGTGTGTGTGCATACGTGCATACGTGCATACGTGCATGCATGCATACGTGCATACGTGCGTGTGTGTGTGTGTTTCACTATCCAAGTGGGGATTAAAAATCCTCACAAGGAGGTAATATATACCTATAAATATTACTGTGTGGGGCCTTTTTCATGGTTATGAGTATGGGAGTTTTTCATGGTTATGACTATGAGTATGGGAGTTTTTCATGGTTATGAGTACAGTTGGCTGGGAGGCACTGATTATGGTTTGGCCACTGTCCGTGTCTGTGTGTCCATGTATGTTTCTATCCGGGTCCGCGTCAATATGCCGACGGTCCATTGGTCCGATCGACAACCTACCTCAAACCCTCACCCTAACCCTAACCTCCCCCGGAACAGACACCTAAACCTAACCCCAACCCTCTCCCGACCCCCAGCGCACCTCAGACCAATGCTCCTTCGGAGCAATGGTCCGTCGGATCATAGGGTGCTTCCCTTTCTATCCGTCTGTCTGTCAGTCTGCACAGCTATAATCTCACAAACTCTGGACTGATCCATTCACAATTTAAGCATTTAGCAGACGCTCTTAATCCAGAGCGATTTACTTCAAAGTGTGATCATTGTCACACTTTGCATGCACATGCCCAGTAGACCAAGGAAGACACTCAACCTAAGTTTTTCAAATAGGCCTCATGGTGGTGCTATAACAGGCCTCTTAACATTTTAGCCTAGGTAATTGGTCATGAGACAGCTGTCCATATAGGCCACACACCCATTTCCACATTGAGGGGCCTCTAAAGACAGAGCCAAAACCCATTTGAGAAAGCCAAAATCCCCATTGTCAGCCTATGTGACCTAATAAGCTTGCGCTATGTATTTGACATCTCTATCCAATATTTGTTTTGATTAAATGTCCGACAAGCAGTAAATATTCATAGCATTTCCATGCTAAATTGATATTTTTAGATAGATTTTAAGAAAGACAGCTTTGTTTAAAATACAGTCTTGTCATATCATATTACTTCCACATTCTCGACAGCAGGTCCAACAAACAAAGCTCTTGTTCTTAAAATCTACTGCACTAAATCAGTGGTTCTCCCTATTCAGGCAGCGACCCCCCCCCCCCCCCATCCTATTTGAACTGGGATCCCCACCCTGACAAGCACTTGGAATTGTAGGAGTTGAGGCATTAGTTGCAAGGTGTTTCGTAAATATTTCACAATTTGACCAATGTATGTAATGAATTATGATTCTTTACATAATTTTCTCCATGGTCCACCGCCATGTGGTCCGAGAAACGGTGTTATAGGCCTTATGAGTTCTTATAACTATAATTAATACACATGTATACAATGTTACTTATAAGCATGATTATATATTGCATTATGTTTAAATGCATAATAGACATGGAATGCATGTGTTACCAAAATCTTAGCCCAACCAACATAACAAGGTCGATTCGTCTTCTTGTGTGTGTGTGCGTGAGTGTGTGCGTGTGTGCGCGTGTGCGTGTGTGTGTGTGTGTGTGTGTGTGTGTGTGTGTGTGTGTGTGTGTGTGTGTGTGTGTGTGTGAGAGAGAGAGGGGAAAAGCTAAAGTTATAGGAGTGTGGTATCATACTGTACAGAACTATGCTGTATTTAATGACACCTAGTGTGGAAATGGAATCATACTTTCAGTCCAAATCAAAATAAAACATAATCATGAATTGAAAAAAAAAATACAAATAATAATAATAATAATAATAAATTAATTAATACAAAATAAAAAAGTACAAAACTACCATCATGTTATTTACGTACATATACTGAATGTATGTAAAATTATGTAGGATGTATTTACGTGTACCGTGTACGTTTAAGCTTAATTTATGCTCTTTATTACTGTCTCGCTTTTTAAGATCAGATTTTCTGCAAGCATCAATATCGTGCAATGTACAGAATAATACCTAAACACACAGAGAGTTGTATATGTACCTGACGTTCATGTGCATGCATGCGTCATGTATAATCTCCCCCTAAAAGACTCAAGCATGCCAAAAGGTCCATGTAAAACTCTGTTCCTGATTGCGAGCCCAACATATGAATGATGCTGAATGCATATACTGAGCGGCCGACAGGGCAGAACCTGCACTGAGTAATTAGAATCAACAAAGGTGGATCTGTATTGCGACATTTACGAAGGAAAACAAAAAGGTGAGGAAGCAGTGAAAGTTACTGCCTGGAGTCAAGCATAGCAGGGCACGTCAAGAGGTAGCACACTACAGCATGCACTGCCAGAGGGTTTGCAGAGAGGGAACTGTTTAGTGTCAGGGTTTTGACAGCATTGTGGAGAGTCAACATGCAGCGCTCAACATTCAGTGCTCTCTTCTGAGCAATGATGGTTTTCTGTTGCACAATGGGATGATAATAAATGGTTAATTGGTTTCTTATCAATAATCGAATGTGTCATAATAACTCATAAACAACCCATGATGATTTGAATGGGGGTGGTCCCTTTTTTAATCGCAACAAACCTAAAGTTTACAGTTTGAGAAGCATTCTGCAGCAAAGCGAGTGCTGATTCTGAGGTCCTGGCTAGTTATAGTGGCAATGATGAAAATCAGTTAATAATATTGCATGTTTGCTTTGCATTGACATTATGTCTACTCTAATATAAATATACTCATGAACATATATGAATGCATAATGCTGTCAAGCTCATGTCTGACAATCAATTCCTCCCCATCATCAAGCTACTGCAACTCACGCTCAGAATTTAAAGGTTTTATGACATTCATTTTCATTTATTTTTCTTTTTCTTTTTTCTTTTAGGTTTTATGACCTCAATTACACCCAAAAAACCTGAACTTTGAACATTCAGTGGATTTTCTGTGGTCTGAAGTTTTCTTTGGGTTTGGAAGCCTTTTAAACTACAATGAAAACAGGCAACACAGTGAAAACAGTGACATCTGCTGGCAAATCCCATTGACATATATGGGATTTGCAGGGTCTTACATCACTTACTGCCGGCAAATCAGAGCACCTGTTTGAGCCAGAAAACCCCAGATCACAGAAAATCTACTGAATGTTAAAAGTTCATGTTTTTTGGGTGCAATTGAGATTAGAAAACCTAAAAAAAATATGAACAATTCCAAAACCTTTTTTTTAATGTCACAATCCCTTTAACATTTTTCCTGCAGTTGTGTGCCGACTAGGGTTGTCCCGATCCCATCACGTGATCGGAAATTGGGTCCGATCGCGTCATTTTCAAATAATCGGATCGGATGCAAAAACACGCAATCGGGACATCCCTAGTATCAATATTATATCTATATTATGATATTAGAATATATTGTCTGAATATTGGATATTGTACTATTGTGATATGGCATACAGTAAGTTTTCTATGAAAATATAAATATCGGATCGGAAAAAATCGGTATCGGCAGATACTTAAAATCAAATGATCGGAATCGGAATGGGAGAAAAAACACTTGATCGACCGACAACCTATAACCCCGGACCCATAACATAATCCCAACCGCACGCACGGTGCAACACATGTCGGACCAACGCATGTTCGGGAGAGACGGGTGATTTGCGCACGTCAGACTTTGGTGTGTCGGATCTGCATGTGCATCCCCAATGAATGTCATTACGTCACGTTGCGTTGCATCGCGTCACCTCACGTCACATTGGTCCCTGGAGGCCAGAGAAGAACCTCTAACCTTACATTACCGCTACATACAGAATTTCATCCTGATTGGCTAAGATTGTCTTCTTTTCGCTGTAAAACATTACTGGCCCGCAATAAGCTACCCGCCCATTTTGAGGGGCACTAGCCCCTCCAATGTCTGGCTTTGGGATATTACGTCCTCTGGCAGCCAAGTCTATGGACTTTTAACCCATTTTGGGCGGGAACCCCTTTTGGTGTTAGCATTATGTTATGCTTTAGCTATTGAAAAATCTAAGAACGACGAGTTTTTTCAGAAAACTTGATTTAGAAGACATTTTTAGAATCTGATCTCAGGTCAAATGACGTAAAAAACAACAACTGAAGACCTCAAGATACATCCAAATGGTGAACAGTATTCTATTGTAAACAGAGTTGTCTTGGTGCATTATCTGCATATGGGCATTGCACCATTTAAAGGTCCCAAGGTCTTCTGAGCAGAGTACCACAACTGTCTCCTGTTGCCACAGAAATGTCTTTGGTGGATTAAAGGAGTGTTATCAATTACATTTCGCCTCCTGACAGGTGAAATGCAATGCCCACATTTTTTCAAATGACACTCTATATTTTTCTTTCTCCCCATCGGAATGAGATTAAGTGTGGTGTGTGCGTGTGTGTGTGTATGTGTGTGTGTTATACGTTCTGCCATGCTGGCAGCGATAACTAATAGTCAAGTGGGAGGGGTCTTTGGCAAGGCTGAGTTGCTTTGCATAGGGCCCTGTGCCCAGCCCTGGAGCCATACACGGGAAAGCCTTCAACTGCCATGGAAAAACACCTGCATTATGTAAGGACAACCCCCAACACAAGTCACCCCACCCCCCTCCCCTCCCCTATTCCCGGTCCCAGGCCCGAGGCCCTGCATGGCTGCTGCACTTCTTCAAGGGCTCTGCCGGAGACCATTCTCTCTCAGCTCCAGAATGCTGCACTGAAACCTTGAACTCTCTCTCTCTCTCTCTCTCTCTCTCTCTCTCTCTCTCTCTCTCATTGAGCCTACTAGGTGACCTAACGGGAAGTGGTCTCTCTGAGACACACCATTCCCCCAACCTACAAAAACACGTAACTATTAACTACCAGTAAGACGCCTTAAGTTAAAGGCGAGAAGCGACTGGGCTGAGACACTCTATCGGAATAATGTCACTTCATTATGGCCGTGTGTGTGTGTAGTGGGGTGTCGCCCCCGCGTGAATTCTGTTTGTGTCCGAGCATAGGCATGGTAACGCCCCGCCTGTGATTGGCCTACACTGCCCGTCTTGACTGTCCTCCGAGGTGGATATGCTGGATAGTCTGGATAGTCCCCCCTGATATAAGAAACATGGACTCAATCACCTCATTTCAAACCCACCTCAAAACCCACCTGTGATTGATCTGTGTTTTCTGCTGCAAGCTATACAAGCTATACTTTATTGTCTGCTTTGGCTTTTAACTGTGTTTTGTGTCAACTGTTTTTAACTTGTTGTACCGCGACCTTGAGTGCCCTGAAAGGCGCCCTATAAATAAAATGTATTATTATTATTATTATTAGTCTGATGCGAGGTTATATACCGTACGTGGTGGTGGGAAATAATAACATTTTTATTTTTGTAGAAGAGGCAAACTAAACTATGCCGTTTGCTTTGATGGAATAATTGATTGAACATAATAATATGATTTGTGATTTGTGTTCTAAAATAAAGTGTTTGTGTTGATTATTGTCTAATTTGTTTGTATGTGTAAACTTGAAACATTATTGTACTATAAAAAGGTATATTTTCCCTTCATCTTTATCCTTTTTAGTGTAATAGTATTAGTTTACTATAATTAGATTAATACACGATAATTCAATCAAAGCAAAAGGCATAAACAATATTAGTTTGCCTCTTCTACAAAAATAAAACGTACAAGTTAGTTACAAGGCTGCATTCTGTCGCCTCGTACCGAGCTGTCATTCTCTTGTTGTATTATTTATTTCTCAATCTCACCACTGAGTAACCTCGCGTCTCGGAGGACAGTCAAGGCGGGCAGTGTCGGTAGGCCAATCACAGGCAGGCGGGGCGTTACCATGCCTATATGCTCGGACACAAACGGAATTCACGCGTCGCCCCGTGTGTGTGTGTGTAACTAAGAGATTCGACGAGTTAGCTATATTTTATAAACAGAGATTTAAAAGGAATAAGCTAAAGTCGTGATGCGACATTCCCTGGTTTAATACGGGGTCGCGTAGCACTCCGCTGTTACTCCGGAGCTGAGTAGCTGACACTTCCTGGAGTGGGCGGTGGCTAGCAGCATTACATGAAGAGCGGAAGCATTACATGAAACCTGACAGGAAGCATTACATGAAACCTGACAGGAAGCATTACATGAAACCTGACAGGAAGCATTACATGAAACCTGACAGGAAGCATTACATGAAACCTGACAGGAAGCATTACATGAAACCTGACAGGAAGCATTACATGAAACCTGACAGGAAACATTACATGAAACCTGACAGGAAACATTACATGAAACCTGACAGGAAGCATTACATGAAACCTGACAGGAAACATTACATGAAACCTGACAGGAAGCATTACATGAAACCTGACAGGCTTGGTTGGCCCATAGAAAGCTATGTAAGCACTACAGGCAAAGTGAGTACAGGAAGTGTGACAGGCTTGAGCGTTAGTCAGTATACATTGCTGTTCTATACAGCTATATTCAAATTCCATGTTTTTGAAATGCTTCAACAACTCAGTTAATACCATTATAATTATGATGTCACTCTATGTTGCCTTGTTGCACTAATGGTATTGTCTCAACTGCTCATGTTTGTTCTGTACCCTAACCTGAAACGTTTTTTGTTTTGTTATTTTTTTGTTGTTTTCTCAGCCCACTGTGATTCTTACATAAAGTAAACTAGAAAAAGTGCCCCTCGGGGCACAGGTCTCCACCAGGATAGGAGTGTTTTAAAAACAATGTCAAGTGCAGGCCTTTCTTCCCCAGCCTAGTGGGAATATGCATGCACAGTTTCACCGCAATCGGCATGTTGTAGAAAACGGGCCATGCACTCCTGAAATGGAAGCCAATCTTAGCCAATCAGGATGGAATATGAGAAATCAAATAGAGAAATCACTATAGAGATCATGTGTACCGATTAGTGTGAAATTTGGATAAAATATAAAAAAAATGCATGTGTTTTACATAAATCGGCTTCCTGGTGGCGCTATAAAGAGGTATAGGTATAGGTAAAGACACGAATAGGCCAGTTATAGCGCCATCATGAGGCTGATTTGAACTTTGGACAAAAGCTGTATAGGTATACTGTAAAAAATGTGTTTTGCAAAAAATGGCCTCCTGGTGGTGCTATAACAGACCTATGTGAAAACTTTGGGGCAGAGGTTGAGCTCTGGCATCCAGGGAGTGTGTGGGCAGAGTTTGGCTTCGATCAGTGACAGAGATTAGCTGTCCACAGACGGACGGACGGACAGACAGGACGGACGGACGGACGGACGGACGGACGGACGGACGGATGGACGGACGGATGGATGGACGGACGGATGGACGGACAGACGGACGGACGGACGGAGTGCAAAACATAATCTCCCCATGCCTTTGGCCGGAGAGGATGACAAAATAATATCACTGTATTGAATTACGTTTCAGCAGTCCCTCACCACAGTAGAGGATGCTGTCTTGGCACTTTGTGGCTCCAGGCTCCTCTTACGCCTTAGCAGCTCTTTTACGGGGTCTCTGACTCGAACCCCCTGGTATGGTCTAGAACCGGCCAGCACTGACGGCGGTGCTAGACCAGAGAGGGAAAAATCACACCCGTGTGAAGTGAAGGGCGCTAAGTTAAAGTCTAACTCATGTTGATTAGGTGATGTAATGTGATGTAAAACAAACGGTGCCAACACACAAACATTAAACGCCATTAACATTGAAGAGACAATATGACGTAATGAGGCACATTATGACGTAAATGGTCCCTTCATTGTCAATGTCGTTTACAAAACAAACATTGAACTAACTAGAACTGCACTCTGTCGAGTGCATACTTGCTTGTTGCACACTAGTAGGCCATAAATGGCCAACTAGTGCGCAAGCAGAGCGCGCAAGTCCTTTCGACCGCTGTAAACTGTCAAATCTCAGTATCTCTGTGAAGGAACATTTGAAATGTATAATTTTTAGATGTAACTATTTTCTACCTACCTACTTTATGCATATAAACACCTAGTATTATTAAGTATGATTCAAGTTTCTATCTATATAAGTTTGGGTGAAGAGCTAGTCATACATATACACACCACGTACTCTGGTCCCAGGCACAACTTGCTATTTTATTTTTACTGATTATGTATATAGTATACGTATGACTAGCTCTAAATGATGACGTAAGAAATATATATAGTATATATATAGTATATAGGCATATACTATATACGTATACATATATACTCTATACTCTATACTGTATAAAGTGTGTAGTTGTAAGTTGATTAGCGGTATACTGTGGTTACTTTGCGCCAAAAACCGTGACAGCTGTCCCGCCATTTGATGTTTATGCAAGAAAACAGCAAATCTGTGCCTGGTTTGCTGGGACCAAATGACCACAAATGACCATACTTCTTACGTCATCATTAAGAGCTAGTCATACATATACACACCACGTACTCTGGTCCCAGCAGATCAGGCACAATTTGCTATTTTATTTTTACTGATTATGTATATAGTATACGTATGACTAGCTCTAAATGATGACGTAAGAGATATGGTCATTTGTGGTCATTTGGTCCCAGCAAAACAGGCACAGATTTGATGTTTTTCTGCATAAACATCGAATGGCGGGACAGCTGTCACGGCGGAAGAGACCGGGCGAAAACATTACTTGCGCGCTCTGCTTGCGCAAGTAAAGATAAACATTAAACCTGTATATAGAAATAGTGCACATTTCTGTTAAAACTTTAAAGTCAAATGAGTAAAATGTAATATCTGTACGTCTACTGTGTGTACAAATGATTGCCTTTTGACAAGGAATCTAAAAGGAGTAGTTCGAATAGTTCTGTAATTCAGCAGGTGTTTTTGTTTACATGCATTTATGCTTTATTTGGACACGGTATGATATGGCCGCGGTGAGGACTGATGATAGCTGGTGACACAGATCACAAAGATATATCAAACACGAACAGAACACGAAAAGATTGGTGTTAAGCAGAACTACATAACTGAAGCAGGTATTTGAACATTGTGTATGTCCTGTCCGCTGTTACACTGATCCTGCCATCCAGTGTAGATGGCCTGATACTGAACAACAGAGGATTGGTGGTTTCTCAGCAGACAAAACCACAAATTAAACTAGAAAAGTGCTCCTCCTATTCCAATCGGTGGCCGGAGGTTCTGCTCTGGCATCCAGTGCGTGTGTGTGCACAGGTTCACTGCGATCAAGCCAGCCGGAGCCGGAGATTTAGCTGTCCACAGACAAAATGATACACGGACAATTTGCAGGTTGAAAAAGCCCTCAGCTCTGAACTCGGTAGAAACAGCACCTGGCTCGCTGATAACAAACTATCATTACACCTGGGAAAAACGGGATCCATTCTCTTAAGGGTCAAATAGTAATCTCAGCAAGTACGGCTTCACAGTCAAAGTGGGTGAGAAGAAAAGATTATATTACTTACGTGGGTTCCATATTTCATGTGATATGGCAACTAAAATATTTTTGTACAGGATCTATCCAGGTCAGTAAGAATACCTTGAAAACTCCAACAGGAGCACTCATTCAAGGTTTCTTCGACTATGCATGCACCTCCTAGACTATGCATGTACCACAGTCCCTAAAAAACAATTCGCCCCAGAGATCCTAAAACAACCTGGTCAGGCTACTGCTTGACCTTTCTCCTACAACACATCTTAACGCTGATCATTAAGACAGTTTAGGATGGCTTAGGGTAGTTGACACTAGTACAGAAACTTGCAATGGGCCAGGCCTACGCTGCTACACCTCACCTATATCACTCTATGCCACACAAATGTGGAACGCCCTATACACGTGTTTTATATGATGTTTTTGCATAGTACAGTAGTACTGTGTTTAGTGCTTTTCTGGGGATGTCAATCCTCTTTAGCAGACCTTTTTGTGCTTTCTGTGCTTTCCTCGAACCATACACTTAATCTATCAAAATAATCATTTTACCACCAGCTGACAGCTACAGCTGCAAGTAAACACAAAATGAAATCTAAGCCGGGGTCTCTGCTGAATGTACTGGAACAGCCCATTTGAAACGGTGTTTATATCAATCAGTGTTAATCCGTTGTTAAGCACAAAGCGAGGTCAGTTCACCACTATGCATGTACCACACAGTCCCTAAAAAACAATTTGTCCCAGAGATCCTAAAACAACCTAGGTTACTGCTTGACCTTTCTCCTACAACACACCTTAACGCTGATCATTAAGACAGTTTAGGATGGCTTAGAGAAATTCACTAGTACAGCAACTTGCAATGGGCCAGGCCTACGCTGCTACACCTCAGACATCCTGTACCTGTCGAAATACTTCCTGAACGTCAACAAAGTCTACAATCACAACACCAGAGGGAGTTCCACAAATCACGTTCAACCCAGATTCGGCTAATTCATATCGCTCCTATGCCACACAAATGTGGAACAACAGTTGTGAAGGAATGTGGATCCCTTCTCTCCTTCAAGCACTTACGTGTTTTATATGATGTTTTGATGTTTTTGCATAGTACAGTAGGTACTGTAGTGCTTTTCTGGGGGATCTCAATCCTTCAAAAGCAGAACTTTTGTACTGTGCTTTCCTCGAACCATGCAATTAATCAATCAAAAGAAAAATTTTGACTGACAGTTAATTACCACCAGCTGACAGCTACAGCTGCAAGTAAACACAAAATGAAATCTATGCCGGGGTCTCTGCTGAATGTACTGGAACAGCCCATTTGAAACTGTGTTTATCAGTCAGTGTTAATCCGTTGTTAAGCACCCAGCGAGGTCAGTTCCTCAAAAACGTAGATGAAGCAAGCAGAGGATGTGCAAGCAGTATGAATAAAAGTTGCGTAAGGAGCCAAAAATTGTGACTTTTTAAATTTTAGCTTTGTTATCTTCTAGTTGAACTTTGCACTATATTTCTCTCCCTTTCCATCTGTCTCCCTCTCACCCCCTCTGTCTTCATCTCTCTCTTAACCATGTTTCTCCTTTTCTCATGCAAGCATGAAGAAACACATAAGCGTGCGTGCGCACGCATGCAGCCATGCACACACACAAACTCACGCACACACGCACTCACACATGACACACACACACACACACACACACACACACACACACACACACACACACACACACACACACACACACACACACACACACACACACACACACACACACACACACACACACACACACACAGCCTCTCTCTCTCACACATACTGTACACATCGTTCTGTCATGAGTGACTACAAGAGTCAAAAGTTAATCAGAATGTCAGAGCTTAGCTACAGTAACTAGCTAGACATGTGCAGGTGAACGTGTGCCTGCTGGCATCAGGGTTCTCTCAGAGATTAATCTGCAGGTGAACGTGTGCCTGCTGGCATCAGGGATTCTCTCTATAATTGGGACCGTTTAAGAGAGGCTGGAAAATGGAAAATATACAATTTAAACGCTGTTATCCAGAGCGACTTAAAAGTGTGAAATGATATGAGAACATTATAAATTGTCACCCAAGTAGAGTGCAGAGAAAACAATGTAGTCTGAGCTAAAAGGATAACACCAAAAAGTCCTGGGGACTTGTTTCCATTGTGGTCCTAACACCAAAATACAATATCCTCAATAAATATAAACTGGGCTGCAGCTACGCCTCAAAGAAACTGGGAGACCAGGAAAACAATGTCCAAAGCACCTGTCCAAACAAACAACGCTCTTTTTAGTTGTCGACAAGAAAAACAAATCTAAACTAGATAAAGTGCCCATCGGCACAGGTCTCCACCAGGGCGGGGCAGGTTGTGGCCTCCTGGTGGCGCTATAATAGGCCAATGTGAAAAGGGTGCCATTTCTTCTTGCCTTGGATGGCAATTGGATGATTTGAGGCTTTTTGTTCAAAACGGGGCAATCCTGCAAACGTTGAAAGCCAATGTTAGCCAATTAGCCAATTGGAAAATGATATATCGGACAGATCCGTCTTGAACACATGACTATAGAGATAGTGTGTAAGCCAATCAGTGTAGAATCTGAGAAATCCAACAGACTCGTCTTGATCACATGACTACAGAGATCATGTGGACCGATTTGCGTGAGATTTGGATGAAATCTGTGCGACTAACATAAGCAATGTGTTTTACAGAAATCGGCCTCATGGTGGCGCTATTAGGGGCATATTTGGGGCAGAGGTTCGTTGTTGGCATCCAGGGAGTGTGTGTGCAAGACAATGATAAAAACAGTAACCAACATAATGAACATATATCGTGGACGTGGAATCTGAAGAGGTGAGTTTTCAGACTACGGAAGAAAACTGAGTGAGTCTGCAGTTCTGACAGCAAGGGGGAGTTCAGTTTATTCCATAGCCCTGTACATTTATGCTTGATTTTACACATGTGGGTCTGAGACGGCAGAGGAAATATACTGTACTGCACTGTACACTGTAATCTAAGTACTAGGCTGTGCATGTTACCTTTACCTACATGTTCTCTAAAGAAGCCCCCATGTGTGCGTGCATACACATGTAGGCCTATACGTGTGTGTATGTGTAATATTGTGTATACACTGATAATCGTACTGATAATCTTAAAAAACATAAAGCAACTAGAGGCAAGAAGGCTCCATGCATGACATAAGCCATTAAGAACACAGGTTAAACCAATTGTTAGTGATGAGTGAAAGTAAACCACCCCAGACTGCCTGAGGGCTCAACTGGTAGACTCAAAAGCATTGAAGTGGCCTTCCTTCTCCAATCAGCACACACACACACACACACACACACACACACACACACACTACACACACACACACACACACACACACACACACACAACATCATGTGTTTCAAAATACACAAAAAATTGAGAATATATAGTTTAGTGGCCTAAATATATTTCTTGAATATTATGGGGGTTTTTTTCTGTCTTATTGCAATTATACTGTAAATGTGGCTGTGCACCACACAATTTACAGTACACTGTTTGTGTGCCGATGCAGACTGTCACAGAGGCTATATGAGGTTATATGGCACTGAGACACACACTATTTGCTTGGCATTGCAATGCAAGTAGTTAGCAGTTAGGGGTTTATTTTACCCTTTGTTGGAGCTTTGAGTATTACATAATTTCCTTTTATCTTATTTGTGCAGGTTTAGTGGGTGCAAAATCTTGGCAATAGTTTTGTGAATACGCCCTGAGTTAAGCTAACGCTCAGGATTTTGGACTTTTTGCAAGTGCCCTGATGATTGACCGAGAACAGAGGTCAAAGGAGGATGAAGGTGCACGGAGGTCAGAAGTGCCATAACTGTTCTCACAACTGACAATGGGAAAAGTGGTTCCTAATGGAGTGCGATCTTTCAGGTTTCTGTAGCTTGGAGATATAAAACAATGTAACTCAAACATAAGGTTTCCAAGATGCCTTGTTCACTGTTGGTGTCATGCTATACAGCTGACTGCATAACTGATAAAGAATATAGAATGCATTTGTTTAGGCAAACCAGCCAATGAAATCCTACAGTGTCATCATATCATCATTACACCTGGGGCACAGCAAGCTCTCACAGGGAACATCACTGCACCTGCAACACCACAGAGATTGGACATGGATCCGATCAGCACCAGCTGGAGGTGATCAATTTTAGCCTACAGGTGGGTGATAGCTGCACCACAGGATGAAGTGGTCGAGAGGTCACAAGGGAATGAAGGTGCACAGAGTTTGGAAGTGGACAACATCGGGAATGCACTTCTTGTAGCCACAGGCAGGGTAAAATTAACCACTTGTTGGAGAACAGGATATTGAAGGAAGATTTATGAGTTTTTCTTGAAAGATGATGACAGATGTGAAAGTCAAGTACTTCACTGGACTAACTAACGTCCAGGGTTCTATGTCGGTGCTGATGCAGCTGCTTCCAACGTACCAGACATAAAGTGTAAAACATAAAACTGTCTCATTTCAGATGCTCTCCTTCCGCCAAAAATAGCAGTTCTGACTGAACAGTGCAGTCGGTTTTCGCGAAACACAGGAATCTGGTAGAGGGCCATGCCAAACGGTGACTATGCGAAGCCCATGACCATTGGCCAAAAGGTGGCGCTATAGCACTCAATTGAAAATGCTAACTTTGAACGTGCATAGCTCATGAACCGTTTGACCGTTGGCAATGACAATGACTTTGATACACATGTGTCTCCTCATGCCGAACAACTTTCGTGTTCTGACTTTTGACCTCTGACTTTTAGATCACCCGCCATTTTGAATTATATGAAAAACAGTTCAAATGTATCTCCTCCCAGGATCTTTGATAAAAATGCACAAAAACGTCTACACGTGAACTTTGGACCTATACGGACAAAAAAATCGTAGTAATTAAGTTTTTATGAGCCAATGAAAAAAGCTGGTTTGTGAAAATTCTTCTTCTGCCTCTAATACATACATGCAGCGTCATATGCGTATGTCACTTTACAGTATAGTAGAGGGTCATGCCAAATAGCACTGAAAGCAGTCTTATTCCAATTGGCCAAAGCGGGGCGTGTCACGGGGCAGCCCGTGCCCTATACACACACACACACACTCTGATTAAGGACATTGCACGCACACACACACCACACAGATGCTTCCAACTATTAAACCGGCCGGGTTGGAGGCAACTGAAGTGTCTGTGGGTAGTGGGGCAGACAGGTCCTAACATATAATTGTCAATAGGTCTACTGTTGAATGCATTCACAACTTATTCATGATTCACAATGATATCAATGTTTCACGATGATGCACAAATGAAATGAAACACACAGACTGGCAGGGTAAAACATGCAGTTTATTGCAACCAGTGTTTGCTCATTGTTTGTCACCTGTATGGCCTCTGCAGTGCTGGCACACTTCTCTCTAAATCTGAACTGCCGAAACAGAGCTGGACTCAACCATTCGGCTTAAGAGGGGGGGGGGGGGGGGGTGTGCCAATTAAGTACTGTTGAGGAGTAGGGGTGTTTCACAATGGTGATGAGCAAAGTATGTATATTATCTTCTGAACTGAATGCAAACCTAAATGATGTTTAGTCTAAAATAGAACATCTATTTAATTGGTTACTTATTCATGTTCGTATGTTACTTGTGAGCTGGTAGATCAGCTGTTTAATGTTAATTGGTTCTCTGTTTGTGGTAGGATCCTCTCCTATAAAAGGGAGACTGCAGGCAGAGTAAGTCAGTTGGTTGTGGAGACACGACAGGTCTAAAAATCTTGTTAGAGTTCCTCGGCGACAGGACCCGGATGGTGTTTGGTACGGGTGGCTCAACTTCGGTGTGGGACGTTTAAATTAAGACGCAGAAGAAATACGGTCAGTTACGTAGATTAATCTATTCTTCTAGACGCCGATTGGTAAAGGACTGTGTTTGTTCTAGGGATGGCAGCATTAAGTGATGGGTCACTAAGTGGGTCAGGACTTGATGAAATGGAAGAGGGAGTTCGTGATGAGAGTGGCGAGAGCTATCATACTGTTAGGAATCCAAAACGTAGACGTAATGGCGGCATTGGCGGTGCTGGGACATCCAAAGCAACAGAAACGATTCAAAGAAATGTTGATGAGTACAAAGTAATTGTCAAAATGACAGGAGTGGGAACGTCTTTTGCTGGGGGGAATCCGATTAAACTTACCAAAAAGATAGCAGACTTACTTGGCCCGAATAAAAGTGCTAAAATATTGGGAAGTGGGGCACTGTTGATCATGTGTAAAGATGAAACACAGCAAGGAAAGGAGTTCAGAATAGGGAAGTTAAACGGGAAAGATGTAAAGTGCTTCATAGCTAGCGAAAGAAAGGTCAGAGGGGTTGTCACGGGGATCCCAGTGGAGATGTCAGAAGAGGAAATCAAGGGAGGAATCAAACAGAAATGGCACCAAAAGTGATAGTCTCTCAGTCTTGATCACATTTGATGAGGAAAAACTAACTCCTATTGGAGATCCTCAACAACTTTGGCTTTGGTCCTATATTCATATCTTTGATTTCACTCCTTTATTCCTCGCCTAAGGCTTCAGTGGTCACAAATGGGATGAAATCCCAGATGTTCACTAGTCTCAAAAGGATGTAGACAGGGCTGCCCTGCAAGCCCCCTGCTGTTCACACTCGCAATCGAGCCCCTCTCGATCGCACTCAAATTGTTGTGTGAGGTATTAAGATTATTTAATAGAATATGGGAGAGTGAGACCAATACCTGGTCAAAATCCTTTTAGCTGCCGGAAAGAAAGCAATCACAAAGAACTGGCTCAAGACTAACATACCAGACTATAAACAATGGCGAACCATCATGGACAATATTGAAGACATGGAAAAGTTGACATTCAAAATAAGAACAAGAGTAGACCTCTATGAAAAAAGATGGGAAAAATGGTCGTTATATAAATGGACAAGAGGTGAAACATAATAGAGTAATGGAAAGGAAAAGTTAAAGGTACTCTCAAGTAAGGTTCTATTTGAGTTTTATTTATTTTGTAATTTTATTTATATGATCTGTTTGTTTTGTTTTATTTTATGTTTTTATTTTGTTTTGATTTCTGTGTCTATGTGGTTGTTGTGAAGTTTGTCTTTGTACTATGCTGTTGTTGTTGTTTTTGTTTATTTGAATATGTGTCAAAAAAAAAATATGGGAGACTGGGCAGCTCCCCTCAGTGTGGAAACAAGCAATAATAGTGCCAATTTTAAAACCGGGGAAAGACCCGTCAGATCCGTCTAGTTACAGACCCATTGCCTTAACTTCACATTTAGGGAAAGTAATGGAGAGAATGGTCACTGAGAGATTGACATATCTCCTGGAAAGCAAAGCTCGTCTGTCCCCACATCAGAGTGGGTTTCGTAGGGGTAGGAATACAATGGATTCTGTACTATGCCTAGAGTCAGATATCAGGAAAGCACAGACTAGAAAGGAAGTAGTGGTAGCTGTCTTCTTTGATGTATAAAAAGCATATGATATGCTCTGGAAAGAAGGGTTGTTAATAAAACTGAAGGCATTGGGAATTGGAGGTAGGGTATATACAACTGGATAATGAGTTTTCTTCTGGATAGGAAAATACAAGTACGAGTAGGTGCAGAATACTCTAACGTATTTGCAGTGGAAAATGGAACTCCACAAGGGAGCGTATGCAGTCCGTTGTTATTCAATATGATTAATGATAGTTTCTCTCAGGTGGATCAGAGGGTAGGGAAGTCGTTGTACGCGGATGATGGGGCGTTGTGGATAAGTGGTCGTAATGCAGAGTATGTAAATAAGAAAATGCAGGCGGTAATAGGTATAGTGGAGACATGGGCAAACAAATGGGGATTCAAGATGTCAGTAGCAAAAACACAAGTAATATGTTTCTCAAAGCGCCGACAGTTAGTGCCAGTATCCTTAAAGTTATATGGTCATCCTTGAGCAGGTTAGAGTTATGAGATTTCTCGGGTTGTGGTTTGAAGAAAAGCTAACATGGAAGGCTCATTTAGGAAAGGTTAAAGGGAAATGTAAAAAAGTGATAAATATACTACGGTGTCTGTCAGGTCAGGAGTGGGGAGAAAGCAGAGCAGCATTACATGGTATTTACTTCATGGGAGCATTTGTAGTGGAGCATTCAAAACGTCTCCAGTGTCGGCTTTGTAGGTGAAAATGGGGGAAATGCCATTAAGGATGATGAGAGAGAAGCTAATGTTAGCGTATTGGGTCAACCTCCAGGGACACAGTAGTACTCATCCTACTAAGAGTGTTTTAGAGGACTGCTGGGAACATGAGTCAAACTGCAGGAGTTTTGGGTGGATCGGTAATGCAAAGGCAAGAAGTATAGGGTTACATGAATTACAATACAGCCCCACAGTGACACTCCCTCCCATTCCCAACGTTATTTCCATGGCCGTGTGTAGAACTTGGGGTACAGAAGGAATTAAAGAACAAGCCAAAGTCAACTCCAGTGTGGTACACAGTCCAGAGTTATTGTGAGCAGAAGTACACAGACTCAGTGTTTATATATACGGATGGCTCTAAGGATCCTGAATCAGGACGTACAGGAGCGGCTGTGTTCATACCTGTAAGCGAGATAAATATTAAGAAAAGACTAACCGACCATTTGTCAGTGTATACTACAGAGCTAGTGGCAATAATTCTGGCCTTGCAGTGGATAGAGGAGAAGGGAATTGATATCACTGTTATTGCGTCTGATAGCTAGCTTCTCTGCACTAGAAAGTATTAAGTCACGCAGATCTGCATGTAGAATGGACCTTCTTAGTGAAGTACATACTGTATGAGTATGTATAGAATAGGAAACAAGGGTATAGAAACACGGTTCCTGTGGGTTCCAGCTCATTCTGGAGTTGAAGGAAATGAGCGAGTAGATATTCTGGCCAAGCAAACACTAAGAGTGGAGCGGGTAGATATGCACGTGCCATTAAGCAAGAGTGAAGTCAAACCAATTATTAGAGTATATTCACAGGCAGCATGGCAGGAGTATTGGGATGATGGGGAGGTTGGAAGACACCGTTATAACATTCAGAGGCAGGTTGGTACGGGAGGCATACTATCATCCGAAGGAGCATTGCTCCGAAGGATCATTGCTCCAGGTGCGCTGCGGGTCGGGAGAGGGTTGCGGTTAGGTTTAGGTGTCTGCCCCGGGGGAGGTTAGGGTTAGGGTGAGGGTTGAGGTAGGTTGTCGTTCGTCCATCGGATCAAAGTGCTGCACTCGATACTGAGAGGGTGGTGGGCTCGAGTAGGAGGGAGGAGAGTATTATTACTCAGGTCTTAACAGCACGCTATATAGAATAGGGAAACACCCGACAGGAAAATGTACAGAGTGTGGAAGAGAGGAACAAGAATCAATAGAGCATGTACTTCTACATTGTAGGAAGTACAGTAGTGAGAGGAATCAGTTATATCGCCTGTTGAAAAAGGTTAAACATCAGAATTTTACATTGTCAGGTCTTCTAGGAAAAGAAGCAGGCAAAGTCTATCATTATATTACTAAGTACATAAGAAATACCCACTCGTGAATAGAATGTAGGAGTTTTGGTTTATTTTATTGGTTTGCTGCACAATCCCTAGTACTTCACCGTCCAGCTGGTGGCGGTAATGCACCTTGAAAGGTTTGCCAACCGCCATAAAACTGGAAAAGAAGAAGAAGAAGAAGAAGAAGAGTAAGTCAGTTATGCTCGGGCAGGCAACATGCCCACAGCCCAGTGAGAGAGCTGTTAGGGCCCATTTCAAGGGCATAGCATAGTGCAGTTCTGTTCTTTAGTTCCTTTGTCCACGTATTTTGAGTTATTTATTTTGGATTTTTGGCCAGTATTGTTTTTGCTGTTGGATATCGTTTCACTGTGAATATCTGCATTGGAGTTTGGAGAAATAAAACCCACAAAAAAAGCATCGCTGACTGTTTTTGCAGCCTTGGCCCTCGGGCAACTTTACAGGGCACTATAGCAATTTTTTTAAATGAAACCTTTGAACAGTCATAACTCATGCTTTGTAACTCATGTCCACATGTTCCTTGACTCACGGGGAACACATCTGTCACTTTGACAAGTAAGCTCCGCCCTCAGATTTTCCACCATTTTGAGCAGTTTGAAAAATGCTTATACCTGATTTTCTGCCCTGATTTTTGAGCAACTTGCGTGAAACGTTCTACACACATGTGGACCATTAACTGAAATCCCAATTGAAGAGAAGTTTGTACGTGCAAACATGAACTTCGAACACACTGTAGAAATGGATAATGACATGCCCAAAACTAGAAAATTCGCAATTTTAAAAAATTGCAGAGTGTGGTTGCCGCAGTGGCTTACATATGCCCCTCCCACTAGTATTGCCAGCCAATTACAATTTCAAGTCACGCCTTAGATCATGCGTAAGTCATTCGGAGGGGATTTAACCCCCGAAATTCATGTTTTTGCGACAAACGGTTACATTTCTCGCATTTGCGGCGCCCCCTATGGATGAAAATGGAATTGCTTTTAGAACTTGGTTGATTGAACCACCCCGGACATGTGATTGAAATTTGGGATGGATTGGACATTCCGTTCGTGATTTATGGCATTTTTTGTGATATAGGCCCCTCCTACTAACTTCGGAAGACGATTACGGCCGAACGATACGCACTTTCAAAATTCTGCGGCTCAGTTTGAATTGGATGGGTCCAGAGATCACGTGTGCCGACTTCTGTGAGATTTGGACAAAATCTGTAGGAGGAAAAGCAAAAAGTGTGTTTTGGACAAAATTCAAAATGGCGGAAAATCTATCATGGCGGAAATGGGCGTGGCCTATATGGGGAGATGCGTCATGACCCAAGGAATCCAGGGAAAAAATAATTTTGATTTTACGACCTACGGTTCAAGAGTTATAAGCCAAAAGGTAAAGTGGGCTGTTATAGCGCCACCATGAGGCCGACCGATAACATTTTAGGGTTAAATAATTTTAGGGATAATGTTGAATTATCCCTAAAAGTTTTGTAACTATAGTGATTACAGTCTCCGAGGAACAAATACTTTTATGTGAATTTTTGCCTTTTCCCATTCATGTCAATGGGGAAATTTAATTCACTAATAAATTCATATCAATTAAACTATACAACATTTCTCTTAACAAAATACAAGCACACGATTCCCGATTTTTCCGGTCAATTTGACATATGGCTCAAGTGCGTACAGCGTACAGTGTGGGAGGTATAAAGCGTCAAAATAAAGACTACTCCAGTGAAAGAATAAAGTATCACAGTTACAAGAGTCTGGTTGCCCATTCGGGCAACCACACTAATGAGGACACACATACTTGTTACCAAAACACTGAATGGTTTTGCTGTTTATAATGTAGTCACTGATTGTCTCCGTGTAGCTCAGTCAGTAGATCTCTTGCCCTTACACCATAAGGTTGTGTTCAAATACGGGTACTGACAACTCAGCCCATGATTCTTATTTGTGCATATTGTTCTTATTGCGTATTGTCTTATTTCGTGGTTCCACCTTATCATTGCTTGCAGCTATATTTGTTGTTATTATTATCATTTTGAATCGTTCATTTCATAATGGATGTGACAGAATCCTTGCCAAATCAGACAATTGGCAAAGAAATAAGTCTGGATAATGTTTTTTTTGTTTAAACTATGGTATTGATCTGACAATTAGCAAAAAGTCAGAAATTGGAACGTATGACCTCGGTACACTTATTCATGTATTGTGGGAGTGCCCTAGGGTACAGACGCTATGGTGTGCTATTCATGAGAATATAATGCAAATCACAATTCCGGCTCTCTTTATTCTGGGTGATCCATTGCCACTAAAACACCTCCCTGCACCTCTAGCTGACTGGATTCAAACAGCATTAATGGTGGGCAGGAAAATCATTGTTAACTCATCGATTGCGCAAAACGCTCTAAAGCGTTTTATTAATCTCGAGCGCCGTCTGCGCATCACGCTCTAAAGCGTTTTATTGGTGTTTTTACTGTATACTGTACATCAACTTCTCTGACGCCCGGACAACACATAATGTAACACTGATCATCTCCAGAAAGATCCGCTGTGAGATCCGGGAGTTTAAAGCCCCCCACCTCCTGAAAAGAGGCCTGGTCTAACCACATTCCAGGCATGCCGTATCCATTACGACGTACTGGGGAGGCGGCATCGCCGTCCTGCACACGGCATAGACCAACGCAGATCAGGGGATCTAAAATGGAGCTACCCATTTTCTAGTGTGTGTGAAATTTGTGAATACACTCGATTACCCTTCCCCTCCTGTTTCTACATGGTTTCTCCCGAGGCATCTCTCCATCGCATTACAGTTTCTCCCCCCCCCCCACTCATTCACACAGATCCACTCGACACAGCCCTCTCTAATTCTTTCCAACGACAACTCACCGGTCTGCCGCCTCATTCTCGGAAATATAAACCCGTATATAAACCAAGAATAATCTCCAACGGTCGATCGCCATTTCACGCACACGGACAGGTATACGCGAAACGAATGACGTATTCTCGAAGGACCGCCATAGGAGAAGCAGTATACATCTGACCAACTGTCTTTTTTTCGCCGTCGCGTCAGCCATGTTTGGACAAAGAAGCAGTATACTAGGCTAGCAGATATCACACCGTGGAACCCCCCCCACACTGCGAGTTGCGATCGATCGTTTTGCAGTTTGCAATGCTACTCTCATTCTCGGAAAAAAGATTCTCGGCAGTTGATCACCATAATCGCCATAGCGCCTTCGCCAGCCAATTGCAGTGATAAGGCGTCTGGGACGTAATCGACCCGTTTGTAATGGATAACTAATACAATCCTAAGCTGCGGAAGCCATCGTGTTGTCTGTCATTTTGTCGAAATCACAGCCAGCCGGGCTACGCTTATCGCTCCTGTGGTTCATGTCCAGACATGTCGTGGAACCCCCCCCCCCCACTGCGAGTTGAGTCGCTCCTGTGGTTCATGTCCAGACATGTCAACCTCTCAAGTCACTGTTATGCTATCAAACGATCTGTTGATTTTGTTTACTGAGACAATGATCACATATGTGCATAGAATCATCATCATCATGACGTTATCATGACAGGCATATATAAACATAAATAAATTATCATATACATACTACACACTGAATGAAAGCCCTAAATGTCTAATTTTAGGAGGAAAACAAATAAAATACACATATCCCATATACTGTTTGTCAATACTAGACTATTGAATCCATTTCATTTATAAAATTCTCTTTTTCAGAGAGAACTTTAGCCCATTCTGACCTGAGATCAGATTCATACGAGGTTTCCACTGGACACACACTGGTCTGATTAGAGAAAGCATGGACCTATAGAACTATTATTCACAAAATAAGGCATATAGCGACATGTACATACTATATACCGTATGAAACAGAAGACTCTCTGCTTTCATAAGAAAAAAACTAATACTGTAATAATAATAAAAATCACACCCATGTGAAGTGAGCAGTGCAATGTTGTGAAGTGAGCAGTGCAACATTGCACTGCTCACTTCACAGGGGTGTGATTTTCATTATTATTACAGTAGAAGTATTTTTCTTATGAAAGCAGAGAGTCTTCTGTTTCATACGGTATATAGTATGTATAGGCCTTATTTTGTGAATATTTAGTTGTCAGTTCCTTGTCTTGTCTAAAATACTCTGAGGATTTCAGAAAATGCATGGACCTGAAGAACCATTATTCACAAAATAAGGCCTATAGCGACATGTACATACTATATACCGTATGAAACAGAAGACTCTCTGCTTTCATAAGAAAAATACTTCTACTGTAATAATAATAAAAATCACACCCATGTGAAGTGAGCAGTGCAATGTTGTGCAACATTGCACTGCTCACTTCACAGGGGTGTGATTTGTATTATTATTACAGTAGAAGTATTTTTCTTATGAAAGCAGAGAGTCTTCTGTTTCATACGGTATATAGTATGTACATGTCGCTATAGGCCTTATTTTGTGAATAATGGTTCTTCAGGTCCATGCATTTTCTGAAATCCTCTCTGGTGGGCGCAAGCTGCATTCAACAGCCAATTACTGACAAACTATACATGGGACCATGTGTATTTGTTTTCCTCCTAAAAGTAGACATTCAGGGCTTTCATTCAGTGTGTAGTATGTATATGATATTATTTGTGTTCATTTTTATATCTGTCTGTCAATGTCTGTCAACTTCAACCTTCCATATCTCTGCTGTTTTTTCAAAAGAGCAGCGTGCAGTGAAAAGCAGGTTTTAGAAAAAGGTCAATATCTCCAGAATGGAAGATGGTAGAATCATATTTTTTTTTTTAAATTGAAGTGGACTAGTTTGGCTTCCTTTTGATTTATGCAATGTGCGATGTGCTATAAGAGGCCCCTCGCTGTGGGCCCCTAAAAAGTTAAAAAGTCCAATGTTAATCGCTTAGCAGAAGCAATCCTGAGTAGAATTTCAAAAGTTAGCAATCAATGTGTTAAGGAATGGAAGTCTGAGGTTTTACCTCCAGCACATGTATGGTTCACTCAGCTCGGTATTGTGGCTGCTTTACAGAGGTTATCCTTTAAGATGAATAATCAGTTGGATAAATATGATCTGAAGTGGGACGTGTTCCTCAGTCATGTTGCAGGTCCCTTGGTGTGATCCATGGTCAGGCAATGCCCTCTTGATTGTTTATTATATTACTACACATTATGATATGGTTGATGATGCTGCGTTTGGTCGTGTAAATATCTATCTATCTTGTCTGTCCATGAATACGTACTCTGCTGTTGTTGCTTGTGTTTGTATTTTAGGTTTTCTGTTTTATGTGTTTGTAAAAAATCTAAAATAAAGTACTGATCATAAAAAAGAAATTGGAATGTATGGAAATTGGATTTATCCTATAACTTACTACAATGCTCAATAGAATGAAGTTATATTACTACAGTACAGTACATTTTTCCTCATGATGCAGAATCCTTGCTAAAAACATGGAGGCATGCATACGTCAAGATAAGATATTAGACACTTGTAACCGGCATGTAACCGCGCTCTGTCTTGTTTTATCTCTGTTCGCTCTGGCTGCATCGCTAGTTATTTTGTAGTCCACTCCAAATGTATAGTGATAAATATTATACCCTATCTTGTACTCATCTTGTCCCACAATGCATCATGAAAAGTAGGGTGCAGCCATAGCTCTGGTCCATAGCGTTTAGGAGAACGTCTCTTTAACGCTATATGGTACTTTTGCCTATAGTATAGGCAAGGCTGTGCACATCTCTGAATTCTCCCTTCCTTGACATTTTGGCATGGTATTTTATTAGTTAAAGGAGGGAGGAATTAAGTCAAACATGTGTTTTCAATGTAAAAATGTATATAAATTGGGTGGCAAATTTGCAAATGTCAACTTTATTGGAAGACGTTATCAACTGTGTGTTACTTTTCAGATACCCCTACGACTTTTACATCACTTTTACTGTATCTTTGTTAGATTTGTGTGCTGACATCCTCTAGCCATGCCACCTGTACTTGTCGAAGTATAATTAATTCATTGCTACAGGCCAGGGACTTTCCACAGAGAACTCGACAGGTAGGATAGGCTATATCCCAACCGTCGCTTAGCTGCATCCTACCCACTGTGATCAGGCTATTCTACATATCTTGACAACTACTGTCAATACCTATATAGGTTCTTGCCAAATTATTGAAAACTGTTCGGCAAGAAAGTTATGTATAATGTCCACATTTTGTAACAATCCTAATGGAAACAAAGCAATTTAAAAATATTTGACAAGATTTTTTGAAAACAGAACTCCCTTTAAGTATACTGTATATTATATTAATCAGGTCACAGCTGTGAGTAGGCTCATGGGAAATTATTTTACATAAGGTTTAAGCATAAATCCAAGAACATTTTTATAAATGACATCTGCCATTCCCTTCTCCAGAATTTTGTCAGTGACTGTGTGATTTACCTCTTGGCCAATAAATTAAACACGGTTGTTGACAGTAATGTATAGCCTTGGGAACCAACAGTTCCCGAGCCATAAGACAGGATCTCTGTTTCTGTAGTGATGTATACACTGTACAGTATGTCAGAGACTTACAGTACCCCCAATCCAGCCTTTGATGCTGAGTGCCAAGCAGGGAGAATGTAGGTCGCGTTTACTATAAAAACCTGCATTTCCCGTCAGTCAGAGCCTTAGATATAGACAGATTTAAGTCCTGGATTGGAAGTAGGCAGAAATGCATTGGACTCAGGCAACAGCCCAGCTTTAATGATCTTAAATCCCTTTATTTTAGATTGTTTTGTAGTAATAGTACAACATAAACATTAAAGAGACTTTAGTTGTCACTGTACAATACTTGTAAACAGTTGTCATGTTGCACACATGCTTAAGATAGCTCTTATTTGCGCCGCCCTCGTTGAAAACAATGAATTTCCAACTCCAGCTTGTCTCAGTTCAGGCTGCATGAACAGCGCTCGAGTGCTCGGTTTCCGCCCCCTCAATATCGTAACTCTTCTATTAGATGGCTCTGCCGTCAGTCAGACAGTCAGTGCGTCAAATACTTTAACAAACAGAACACTGTTAAACCCATCATACACTCTTCTACAATACTTGGCACGTTCCAACCCTACTTAACCAATTGGACTGGCCCCTGGTTTCTGAGGGGTCCCAGTACTGCAGAAGACAGACAGGTTACAATGACAAACATTTCAGCTTGGCTCCAATAAACAGTGTTTAAATAAACAGAATGTTTGAACCCCTGAAGTCTGTCATTTTTATAATTGAATGTAACAGGTAAACATCATGTACTACTACCAAACCTCACTTCCCTCTTAGTGTGTATATATAGCACGGATTGCCCCGTGACACACACAATTGAAAAGGCAATGCCAGAAGCAAGCAATATTAACCACCACGGAGGAAAGCCGGGCAGTGCTGTCCTCCTGGAATGTGATGCATGACTATGGGCGTCACAGAAGGGAGCATCACCAAAGACTCGCCAATTGTGTATAATATCTGGGGGGAAAGCAAGGTTGTGGGTGGGAGGAGTTGGCCACGATAGCTTCCAACTTCCTCCCTGTTATGACCTCCTCCGCCCCAACGGCTAGTCTTCCCTCACCAGCCTATAGTCAAACTGTTTGTGTCCCAAAGAAGAGGGCTTTAGCCATTACAGATCCAAAACCGTGTCCTGCCCTTGACCAAGACACTGACCTTCACTCTTTTTTCCCCCAAGTCTGTATACGGACGTTGCCGCTATCCCAGGTCTGTATACGTACCCCAACGTATACTCCGTCTATATAATGGTTGAGGGCTACGGAAGCTTTTAACATTGGTCCGTTTCCGATAGCAACACCCCACCGTTCCAACTATGGGATTGCAAATATAATCTCAGTGCAAACCAGGCACTCCAATGTTGAAGCGCTGGGCCCTAGTGGTAAGAGGAAGGACTGCAGGCGAACCCGTGGATTCATGACGAGAAAACCCCGTGCAGCTGGGCTTTAACATTGAGCGCTCGGTTGCACTTCCGCATTTGACCCAAGGAAGCTCTTAGAAGGAAGTGAAGTGGTCACGTGACTGGGCTGCGCCATGACACTTTCATGGACACTTTCACGGGAGCCAAACTACACCCGGAAGTTCGGCAGAATGCACTGGAGTCAATGAGAGCTCACTGACCAGCTCATGAACAAACATTATTTATGAATGACTGAGACCTTTTGTAAAGTGATCGCTTCTGGAAAATAAAATAATATATATAACACGTTATTTTAGGCTGTCTTATTTTTTGATGTGCATACTACTTAATGTGATTTATTTTTTCAAAGAGCAGAGAGCAGCCCAGGCAGAAAACTTACTATGTGCTCTTCTATAAATACCTCAATAAAAATAAATAGTTATTAAGTCGAAAAACAACCACTCAGAAAAAACGTGTGATATCACTTATGTCTTCTTTCATATTCCTGAACCAATTATATGACAAAGCTCGCAATCGTTCATATATAATGTTTGTTATGAGCTGGTCCAGCCGGCTCCATTCACTGCCATGTATTCATTGCACTACTGGTGTGAGTTTGGCTCCCATGAAAGTGTCCATGAAAGTGTCACGTGACCACTTCACTTCCTTCTAAGAGCTTCCTTGATTTGACCTCCAAAATTTGGAGGTCAAATGCGGAAGTGCTCCCAAAAAGGCGGAAATAGACGGTCCCTCCGGCTGCTTCAAAACGCCACTGAGCAACTTCCACTGACAAGAATAGCGGAGGGGGCGGAGCTTCGCGCCAGTTCAGTCTCTATCCTTTTAATACTCTATGGTGCAAACCAGTTGAAAGGAGGATTTTCAAACCTCTATAAATCCGACTCCAGGATCACTGTCCATGGTGGATTTTCTGCCATCCACATTTGTACCGCAACGCTGCCGCCATGTAAAAGCGTCTGATGAAAGGTAAACAGTGTGTGCTTCTTTCAATGTACATAAGCTCACGCCTATCTTGGCTATTAGCGGAGATATGGGATGGATGCCCGTAAATATCAGACACAAAGGTGAGATGTTGAGACTTTGGAATAGACTTGTTAATATGTCCGATGACAGACTAACCAAAAAGATTTTTAACTGGGACATTTCTAATGGTTACCCCTGGGCTAATGAAGTAAAGTCTTTATTCTTGAAGAATAATTCATCATTTATTTATTTACCTGTGAGGACAATATTCATGAAATACAGAACTATATGTTCCTTGGGTATAAGGAGAGTTGGGCTGTTGATTTATGGTACAAACCAAAACTAAGAACATATCGTCATAATTATGGCCCTGAACCTTATGTTACACAAAATATATCCAAAAGTCAGAGATCTTTTTGTGCACAGCTGCATTCTGGGACCTTACCATTAGCTTTAGAAACGGGTAGATTCATTGGTACTCCTGAGGAGTGTGTCTAGTGTGTGATTTGAAAGAAATTTAAAATGAAATTCATTTTTTGTTTTACTGCCCATTATATGAAGAATTAAGACATGTATTATTTTGTAAAATGACAACCATCTGTGCTAACTTTTTCTGGTTAGAGGACTATGAAAGGTAGGAAAGGTATTTTTGCTTTAGCAGACTTTTTATGCAAAGCGTGGGAAAAAAGGCAGAATGTTTCGTTTGTGTAAAAAAAAAAAAAAAAAAACCAAACAACAACAAAACAAACCTGTTTCTTGTACACAATGCAATATTGAAGCAATGATATGGTGTGTCCTATAAGTCCATGTGGGCTGGGCGCCTTTGGTGCATGACACAAAAATAAATAATCTATCTATCTATCTATCTATCTATCTATCTATCTATCTATCTATCTATCTATCTATCATGTAGCGAGTGTATGTAGCTCCGTCTTTTAAAGTGAACACGTATGCTGGCACTGGGAACTGGGGTTTATGCTAACAGCTAGCGGTAGCCCTAACCCGATAGAGTTAAGGAACTGGCCATCCAGCAGGATAATGCCTTATTCAGGCCATTCATCTACCTGGGATTCAAAACCTCCCACGCGGGAGACAAAAAGTGAAGTGACCACTGAATTAATTAAGGGAGGTACCGTCAACCAGGCCTGTTGTTGTGTTAGTTATATTTGTATTAACATACTCTACAGCCAGGTCAAAATAATGTTTTATTCACTCACAAGGTTCCTTGATACGGCTTTAAGTGACATACGGCCACTGCTTAAATAAAAATCACACCTGTGTGATTTTTATCATTATACATCATCATACATCACCTCATGAACAACTGGATTTATGTGATTGGTTCGCCGATTTGCTCGTCTACATATGACGTCAATTTTCCCTTCGTTGTCAATGGCATTTAATGTTTGTGTTGCCACAAATCTAGGCCTACGTCATATTTGAAGGACATATGTGACCTAATTTCTCCTTTCATTGTCAATGGCAAATATGAGACGTGTGGAGACAAAAGTAAAATAAAACATTCTTTTGATCAGGGCTAGGTGAACAATCAGAGCACTCTGAAGTGTGCACTGTGCAGTGGTGCACTGATGTAAACGGGATCACAGCCCCTGCCAGTCTACAACAATAAGGAACACTACGTACGTACGGGAACATGTCTGTCAACACAGCCAACACCTGATAAAGGCCTTCTAAAGAAGCCAGGCACTCAGCCAACGGGCTGCTGGTAAGAAGGGGCTGTAAACAGGGGTGGGGTGGGGTGCTAATCGCTGCTAGTGATTTATATCAGCGTTTTACAAGACCTGTGAGGACAGCCGGCAGGCTCTTATGGTATACTATAAGCCATAGGCCTAGTAGTTTTAGCACATTCATTATCCCGTTGTATATTTTCACGAGGATCTGTTCAGCACTGTCAAAGCCTTGAGCGCTCAGCCTTTGAAAGAGCTCAGGGGTTGCGAAATCAGCTACAGTAAACTTGGCAAATTGGTCAACTAGTAAAAATCAGTCAATCAATCAAGTGAAAGCCCTAAATCAGTATATTATAAAATATGGAAAACTCTAATCTTATAACCCCTACACCTAACCTCTGTGTCTAATTCTAATATTAACTGAATCTTTTCCTAAATCTAAGCCTAACACAAACTACCGGTAAACATTTTTTTCTCTTTTGAGGGCCAGGAAAATGCTCCCGTTTCTTAAATTCTGCTATACTTGTGGGGACATTTGGTCCTCAAAAGTATAGTATAGTAAGTACACGGACACGTGTGCACACACACACACACACACACACATGCACACACACACACACACACACACACACACACACACACACACACACACACAGGGACCTAAGCATTGCAAAAGAGGAAGCTCCACAGCTGTCTGTTGCAGTGGTGTGCCATGGTATCGATTTTGCATATCAGATTCAACGATTAAATTATGCCTTATATTGCCTTCCTCTTTCCAAAAGATGAATGCAACAGCTCCACACAGTACTTTCACTGGAGCCTGCAGTAGGCCATAATAGACAAAAGAAACTCTATCTTCTCCTCTGAAAGTTGAAATATTTTGAAAGATGTGATCAAATGTAGGCTATGTGAACAAACTAAGGACATTCATTTATTTCTAGCAAAAATATTGTGTCTGTTGGCACTGCATTATTGTTCACTGTATTACAGTCTATTCATACACAGAACAACACATCCAGAGTCTGCCTTCACTAAAATGTATCCCAAATCCGGTGTTAATTTACAAAACTCTTAGTCGTATTAAATTGGACTATTATGGGTGTAAAAGATTAACTTCCAGCGCATTTTTAGAATGAAAAACTGTCAGAATAAAAGTAACTTTTGATTTTACAGCTGCACCAAACATTAACCCATCAAAACATCTGATGACTTTCACTCCACATATTACGGTAATTATATATTTGATCAGTAATGAGTGACAGCGGGTCCCCAGCTAAATGATAGTTTGGAACCAAATGGACCCTTATGGGTCTGTAACTCTGAGAGTGTACAAATGGAACCAAACGGACCCGTTTGGTTCCATTAGAGTTACATTAACATTGATTTTACAATCTAAATTGGGGGTCCCAGAGATAGAAATACCATTAAATGGGGGACCGTAAATGCATAAACTAATGCATGTCAAACGGGGGGTCCTTGAAAACCAGCTGCATTATAACCTTCTATAACCTCATTCCATTCTGTTCCATCACATTATATATATTCTATTCTATTTCCTTGTGAAATTCCGTTCAGCTCAGATATATAATATTCTGATTCAATCTATTCTATTCTCTTCTAATTACTCAGAGCATTTGGTATTTGCCAAAAATAAAATAAATGTACATTAATCTCATATACATAGATACAGTATGACAGTCACAGTATGTGAATTGTTAATGAGTTTGAATTTCACTTCACAATATATACAACAACATTCAGGTTCAGTGTACTTACATTTGTCCCAGTGCATACTGTGCAACTTTTCTCACACACAACAGTAGCTTCGGGTCTTCTTTGGTATTGAGTGATGCAGTGATGCTGTTCTGGATTCTGAACTTTAGTTTGAGTCAGATGAAATCAGAGTGACAGGTGGACTGATGCTTTTTAACCTCTCAAAGTCGCCAAACCTCCAGTGATGTCATCGCTTGAACCTAACCACAAAACTCCCTCACCATGTTTCCAAAAACGCCACTCAACGCACGCACGCAGGCACACACACCCCCCCTCCACACACACACACACACACACACACACACACACACACACACCCTCCACACACACACACACACACACACACACACACACTCGCACTCGCCACAAAATGGACCACTCCTGCAAACTTTGGAAGCCAATAAGAATGGAATATGAGAAATCTGAAAGACCTGTTTAATTTAATGACTATAGAGATACCGTGTACACCGATTTGCGTGATGTTTGGGCAAAATCTGTAGAAGTACTGTCACATCAGCCTCCTGGTGGCGCTGTAGCAGGCCTATGTGAAAGGTTTGGGGCAGAGGTTCTATTCACTTAATTTCTTCCCACTTATCTGCACTAGCCTATATGTGCTTATCTGTACGTAATCTATGTATCGTACTGTACAATCAAGCCAATTCCACAATGCCTTTGGGAATGTTTCCTTTCGGACTATTAGATCCATGACTTGAAACCAATAACTAAGAGTAACTAGGGTTACCTGTACGTGCCCGTCGGCCACCGGCCTACTTGGGAACGATGTAACTTGGGAAGCTAATAATGCATATGGCACAGTACTTTAACTACATATAAAAAGTGTACAAACCCTGTAGGCCTACTGTACATCCTCAATGGGCGGCCACCGCCACGGCATCAAATGAGCATTGAGAACACAGCTGCAGAAATCTGGAGTCTAAATTCAGGGTATCTTCATCCAGCCCTGAGACAGAAACTTCCCTCTGCTGTCTTTCAGTGGTTTAAGAGGGAAGCACCTGCATCTACTTAGAGGTTGACTGGCCACCAACGCACAGCAACACCCCAGCAGACTCCTCTCAACTTGTATGCTTATGCAGCTTCAGAACGTCCGTGCATGTCAATGAATTCATTAGTGTAATGTTGGTTTTTCAACTATTTCAACTACTGGCATTTCAACTATTCAATACGTTATTGTGTATAACTGAGAGAATAGCTGAACAGTGTGTCAGGATGTGCATTACTTACTGTGTGGTGTTGTTGTCCATTGTTATGCTAAGAACCGCCATAAGTAATAGTCCAGACAATATGGAGATGTGTATTTTCATGCAGAATTGTTTGAAGTTCTCTTCTGTTCACCGTGTGATTGTAGCTATAGGGCTGTATTTTGCGTGTCTTAAGTACCAGGTCTTATTCCCTAACTTGAGTAAACTAAAGACCTGGAGGCGTGATCAATGCTCTTTGGCCACTCAGAATAGCCAAATGGCATTGATCACGCCTCCAGGTCTTTAGTTTACTCAAGTTAGGGAATAAGACCTGGTACTTAAGACACGCAAAATACAGCCCATAGTGTCTGCTGCTGGAGTTTGAATGTGTGCAGTGACCGATGCAAAGCATATGGCCTCATGTAGACAGCTGATGCAAAAACGCTTTCAAATGATTAAATGTGGAAGCTGGGGCTGAGATGCAGTGTCATGATATTCACCGGAGCATACAAGGCTAACATAAGTGTTCACTAACACTATAATCAATACTTAATTGACCGGGGTTCCATACTCAACGAAGTATATAGGTAGGGGTGTCTACCACCTCCTTTTGCCCCTCTACACCAAATATCTTTGCCAAACATTGCCGATCCACAAGCAGCATGTAGATCTGTTCAAAGAAAGAAAGAAAGTGTTGAGGAGTTAGTGTAACTAAACTCACAAAAAGTAAGGAAACATAATTTGGTCGGTTATTTCTCCCCTGTGTCGTAGATCTGCTATATTTTCACTGAAGGTTTGTCCATTATGTTTGCTTATTATGCCCAAAATAGGGTTCAAAGAAAGAAAGAAAGTGTTGAGGAGTTAGTGTAACTAACTAAATTTGGTCGGTTATTTCTCCCGTGTTGTGATTATATCATGCCAATATCACCCCCTCCCCTAACCCCTCCCCCTTTATGATACAATAAAGTGGGTGCAGCTTCAGTTCAGGTGGATCACCAACCATCACCACCCACCAGGCATATACTTAATGATGAACTGGTGGGTGTGGCCACATAAAAACATAATTTTAACACTTAATCCTAATATAATAATAGTACCTGATGATCATGGTTGGGGTTCTTTTTTTTTGGGGGGGGGGGGGTCACAGCATTCCATCTTTTTATAATACCATTTGGTATTATATTTTATGCCTATTCATTTTACACCACATGTTATGGAACTCAGTAGTGTCTGGAACATCCATACACGGCCACAAAGGGGGTCTTCCACACGATACTGAGTTCCCTAACACTGAGTGTAAAATGAATAAAGTGTAAAAATGGCCAATATGTGTTTTTTTCCCTTATTGTGTGAGAGTGCAATCATCCTATCCAAAGCAACTGAAAAAGCAAGGGTGAATACCAACCACTTGCCATTTTGGCAATTTCTTTGGAGGTGCTACCCACATATTTCAAGCTGTACCTCATTGTAAAGGTGACTAATCAACGATTAAAAACTATATAAAATACAATACCAATTGGTGTTAATAAAGGGGAGAAAGAGAAATAATTCACCTTAGTTATAGTTTCCCGAACTTTTAGTGAGGAGTTTTATTTGACAGAGCCATTGTTCAGGCTTAACTGGCTTGTCTGTTTTCACCTCTGGGGCAGGCTTTTCACTTGGAAATCATACCCATGTGTGGGCTTTCAGTAGCATTTAAAGACGTCCCTTATCTCCCTCCTCCACACAGATCCTCCATGATAGCTGCCTTCAAAAGACTACATGGCGCCCTCATGAACAGAGGATTAGACATACTGTAGGAGCGAAGACAGGACGTCATCGTGGAACCAGCCTCGTCATGTTGGACGGTATCGGTATCTATGGGAGCGGTGCAGTTCCCCAATAAGAACATATAGCTTTGATCACTTTCAATTTTCAAAAAATAGTATAGATCAACAAGCTCACAGCACTTGTTGAGATTGCAGATTGGCTATTGTTTTTGCAATTCGTTGTATGACGAAGTAAGTAGATTTGCAGAAGCAAGCATCAATGAAAAAGTAGAATCAGCACATTCCACAAAGCTCCAAAATAAATAAATAAATAGGCCTACAATATTTAAAAGTGTATTATTTTGGACCATTAACCAGTGTGGTGACTCTCATGTTCAGAAGCAATGCTGGAATTCTTCAGCTGATTTCTTTTTTAAATAATAATTGTAGGAGCCGATCTACAATAGGCCATCACATCATGCCATGTCTAACATTCCTGTCAGTGTGCTTTGTCACCCTCTACAGACATGGCAGAGAGGACATAAACACCTGGCCACCAGAGGGCCAGGTGTAGTTGATTGGCGGTTCACAGCTTTTTACGTCTGGCTTTTGTTGCTCTACACCTCTATTCTAAGTTACAGTTTATATGCTAAAAGTATTTTTATTTTGTTTTCAACTTGGATGAAATAAACCTTTTGAGTTCAACTTTAACTTTTCGTCTGGACATTCCTCATTTTCCTTTTTTGGTGACGTTTGCTGCACAAAGCCAGTCAGTTAGAAAAAGGTACTCTCAATCAACCACCACAAGAACAAAAGGTCTCTACAATAATAATATTATTGTGTGCGTGTGCGTGTGACTGTATGTGTGTGTGTGTGTGTGTGTGTGTGTGTGTGTGTGTGTGTGTGTGTGTGTGTGTGTGTGTGTGTGTGTGTGTGTGCGCGTGTGTGCGCGCG
>NC_139706.1:16454365-16599365 GCF_964188405.1 Protomyctophum parallelum | reverse complement strand
TGTGTGTGTGTGTGTGTGTGTGTGTGTGTGTGTGTGTGTGTGTGTGTGTGTGTGTGTGTGACTGTGTGTGTGTGTGTGTGTGTGTGTGTGTGTGTGTGTGTGTGTGTGTGTGTGTGTGTGTGTGTGTGTGTGTGTGTGTGTGACTGTGTGTGTGTGTGTGTGTGTGTGTGTGTGTGTGTGTGTGCGCATGTGCACATGCAACCATGCACGCTACTACTAGTTACTTACTTACTATTGTTTGTTTATCAAACAAAACACATAAGTTGTACAAATGTGAAGACATAATTCTGAATCGCAAGCTTATTCAGGAACTTATGACACTTGCTCTTTTTGTAGCTGAACTTCAGCATCGATAGTGCCAGGTGCATTTATTACAGTTCATCTTAGTTCAAGTCTCACCTTGTTGGTTAGGTGAGGCATTGCATTGCATTGCATAGACTTTAGACATAGAATTTTATTGTATTTGTTTTACTATTCTTAAATGGATATACAGGGTATATTATTTGTATGCCATTGTTGATATACGGTGTGCTAATATTGAAATGTTTGCCTTTTAAAGTTTTTATCATGTTATACGCTGTACTGTATAATCCTTTATCCACTAAGTTGAGGAATCTGTAGGCACACTAATTTCAATGTTGCAACAGCTGTAAACGTGATAATAAGAACCTTGATCAAACAAAATAACCTTAACAGACAGACAGACAGACGGACGGACGGACGGACGGACGGACGGACAGACAGACAGACACAAGACGGATAAGAGAAGAACTCTTACTACTGAAAACAATGCTGGCCCTTCCATCCGGCCAAACAGTTGTGAGCCAGTACCACAGTACTAGAACCAAAGAATGCAGGGAATCTCTTTGAAATAGAAAACTCAGTGCCAAATGTGTCGATGTTTAACAGGCCACCCAGGAGGATGCAGCATGGTTTAGACATGACTAAGAGCAGCTAATCAGAAATGGATCAGGATATGTCCAGTTGGAACCAGTTCATATATGCACAACAAACTCATCATTACCTGCAGGCAATTGTTTGATTGATTCCCATTTTCATGGTGTTTTGAGTTAAATACTAGATAGGCTTTATTGATCGCAATTGCCTCTGGCAATTCAGTTGCAAGAAGATAAAAGAAGAAAAAAACCTGAGTAATAATAGAATTAGAATAAGCATAAGCCAACAAATGGGATCAAAGCAAGCCGATCATCGTGGCTTCACTTTGGATTCCGGCTGAGTGAAAGTATGTATACTGAAACTCTTACTAGGTATTCTACTACTCCCTCACGGCTGACACAAGTGGGGGCATGCACAGTTTCAGTGCGTGAGCAATGAACAGATTCAGGGCAAACCATGAAAAACGACATGCAGTACAGTACAGTATCATTTGAGTCAATGATGATTCATGGGCAGTGCAACGAAAGTGGTTTAAAGCTATAATCCACACGTTCTAACATTGTGGCTTGATTAATAGCATGTGGTTACATTTGACCTAATGTCAGTGTATCGTGTACAGCAGGGTTACGCAACCTTAGGCACCGGTGCCAACATTGGCACAAAGGAGGGTGATTAATGGCACAATAGCATAGGTGTGAGAGAGGGGATTTTTGGTTTAAATTAAACTATTAAAGAAATGTAGTGAAATAAATGAAGTCCCTCACATATGTAAATTGCACACCTGCACATCATTCTACATCCATTAAAACTCTGAACTCTGACTGGGGAGGGAGTCTGGGAGATAGGTATAGGTTATTGCTCTGAGTCTAATGATCATTATAACAACTAGACCTGTACGTGCCCGTCGCAGTCGGCCACCGGCCTACTTGGGAACGATGCAACTTGGGAACCTAATGATATACGTTGTCATAGCACCCGTTTTAACTGTCAGCCAGTGTCCCACATGGAGATCTGTGTATGTGCCTGTGCCCACTGGCAGAGCCTGATTGGTTGAGCCTCAATTGGCTGAGGCAGAGGCTGGAAATTGCACGGATGAAAGGAGTTGGCCTCATTAGGCCCACTGGCAGAGCCTGGCCCAGGTGAAAGAAGTTGGCCTCATTAGGCCCACTGGCAGAGCCTGGCCCAGGTGAAAGAAGTTGGCCTCATTAGGCCCACTGGCAGAGCCTGACCAGAGCCTTTTGTGGTGGTTCTGGAGAACCGTGGGTATGACTCGATACCGGGCACTGCAAAATGGTGTATTTTTGAGTGGTGCTAGCCACTCCTATAGACAGCAATGTGTGCTAACACACGCGCACACGCACACACGCACACACAGACAGACACACACACACACACACACACACACACACACACACACACACACACACACACACACACACACACACACAGGCCAGAGAGGAGAGCTTGTACAGTACAGTACAGTACAGTACAGTACAGTACAGTACAGTACAGTACAGTACAGTACAGTACAGTACAGTACAGTACAGTACAGTACAGTACAGTACAGTACCACTCAGTTCAGACGGGTCTGATTTTTTGAAATGAATGTTGACATGGCACTTAATTTCAAAAACGTTGCAGACCCCTGTTGTACAGTGCAGTGCAGTCACAGGGATTGATTGATTGATTGATTGATTGATTGATTGATTGATTGATTGAAAATAACAGTTTGTAGAGAAAGATAGAAGTGAGGGGTACTCTTATCATCGTACATCATCGTACATCATCTCATTCTGGCCAATCACAATTTGTGTCCTCACCTTCGTCATCAATGTTTACACAATGTTTGTGTTTACACAAACACTCAAAATTGACCATTCATTGTCAATGACATTTTAATGTTTGTGTAGGACAAAGTTTGTGCGCACACCAAAAGCTGGGCATTTTGCCAAAAAGTACATTTCGAGGAAAGCACAGTTCAATACAAGGTCTGCTAAGAGGAGAGCTGCTTCGATATGTTATGATCAAAGGAAGACAGACAGAGCCAGCATTTTGAGGTCCTGGATTTTTAAAATGTATATGATCAAATGAATGAAACAAAGTGTTTTTTTCGTAATACAACCAGAGAAAGTCAAGCAAAGACGGAATAAGATAAATGTAAAAGAAAGCGGTGAGTACCACAGATACACAATTTCTTTCATTATAATGCGGAACCACAGGCCATCTATTCACCATCAATTGTATTACTGTATACATATAATATATGTAAAGAGCCTCAAGACACAATACATACACACAATACAGTTATGCACAATACATTCACTGATGGTACATGAACCACACGATCAAGGGGAAGAGAAGAATAGAAGGTCAGGATGGACAGGAGGAAGGGGTGAGGGAGGAAGGGGGGGAAGGAGGGGACTCCCTCTTCCTTTAGGCCCCCATTTACACTGGCAGCCAAATCCAACCTCAATCAGATCTGTGCCACATCCAGATTGGATTCTGAACCGAGATCAGATTCTCTGACAGTTTTCTGAAAAAGCTATGTTTCTATGTCAGTGGTGGAGTGGCTCGCTATGAGCTTGTAGATCTGCTATTTTTCAATGGCTAAAGCATAACATAATGCTTACACCAAAAGGGGTTCCCGCCCAAAATGGGTTAAATAAGTCTAAACGCAGACACGTGACACACACGACACATGGAATCAGATTTTTTACAAATGCGATTTGAGCCACGTTCAGAGGTGGTTTGTTCAAATCTGATGTCAGGACATCCGTCTCGGTCTTAATGCAGTAACCTGATCTAAATCTAAATTTGTGTTTAGATAATAGAATTATTTAAACAAAATCAGATTCCAATCTGGATGTGGCACAGATAGATTCAGGCTGGATTTGGCTGCCAGTCTGAACACACAGATCTGTGACAGATCTGATCTGGTCGCTTGCAAATGCAGTGTGTGAACGGTCGGGCCAAAAAACATCAGATTTGAATCGGATTTGACTGGATGTGACTGCAGTCACATGCCTATAGTGGTGCCTAAACCCTAACCTTTAACTTCACACAAACTATGCCTAAACCGATACCTTACATCACAAATACTATGTCTAACCCATAACCTTAACCTAAAACCTCAAAACCACATCCACCTGCAAAACACTGGGAAAAGCGAGAGTCCGGTAGAAAGAGAGAGATCGAGGAGCACGAAGAGGAGGTGAATGGTGGCGGGGGACAACAGGCCCTAGGCCTAGATAGTCCCAATCTAAAGCTATTGTAGTCCTAACTGTAGGCTTTATTTAAAAAAAATAGACCACATGGACCAAAACTGGGAGAAGGTTCCACAGTTGAGATTCCTGATGTACTTAATAATCAGAGGATATTAATAAAACCTGGGAATACATTTCTTATAAATTGTCTTCACCAATGTGTTGGTAAGGGTGTCTACTAACATATCCCACATTGGTTTTTAATTTCAACCACCCTAGGGGAATGTTTGACAGCAGCTGAGTAGTTGGGGTACCATCAACAACCAATAATATTGGTTGTTGATGGTACCCCAACTACTCAGCTGCATATATTATATGGCTAAATTTCATTATACTTTAAGTAGCATGTGACATTCCCTTTCGGGACCCTCCATAAAGCTTTTCTGAAATTTGGATGATTTTTACGTAGGGTCCCTGCTCATAACTATATTTTCGTATAGGAATTCTGGAACGCGGACATAAATATTCTCTCTAAGATCGTATCTGCGGCGTTTGACGGCCTTTTTTAGTTTAAGTTATTCTGAATTCGTGAACTATAAGTACCTATACAAACCGCTGCGAATATCTCCTGTGGCGCGGAAGCCGTTAAGTATTTTTAATCTTTGTTTGACCGATTTGGTCGCTTTATTTCTTCTTGTTTGTTTACCGTTTATTGTACCGCCTCCCGGTGTGCGGTTGGCTTGTCATAGCTAGCTATAGCGCCACTAGCTAGCCAGATAGGCGGTACAATGAGGTGTCAATAAACAAGGAAGGAAGAGAAGAATCAAAGCGACCAAATCGGTCAAACAAAGATTAAAAATACTTAACGGCTTCCGCGCCACAGGAGATGTTCGCAGCGGCATGTATGGGTACTTATACTTCACATATTCAGAAGCCCTCACACGAAGAAATGTCGTCAAAGAGCGCAGACAGGCGTTATCCACGTTGTTTATGTTTTATGTATGTCCGCGTACCAGGTGGCAGGATACTGCTGGACCAGGACCCAATGGTCTGTGTCGTCAAAAAGTCAGAAACTTCAGTACCATTGGGTTCTGCTTGGAGGGCTAGGGGTTTTCATGATTCTGAACCTATTCCAAGCGTTTTGCACGAAAAACACTCCTTTGGTTAAATTCGGCCATAGGCACTTGCCCAAATGTGCTGACCTCATCACATTTATGATGACGGTCAGTGTTTTTCGTGTGTGTTTTTCGTGCAGCTGTCAAAAATTCCCCTATGGGTGGTTGAATCTAAACCAATGTGGGATAGACACCCTTACAAACACATTGGTGAAGAAAATTCTTGGTAAGAAATGTATTCCCAGATTTGACATTCTTCTTGAAAATATTCCCTGACTATAATGCATGCCTTCTGTTCCACTTGAGCTCTTTAAGATACAGTGGTGCCTGAGCGTGACCATTGAGAGCTTTGAATTCTGTTCTGTATGACTGGAAGCCCCTAGTGCAGATAGGTTGACTCATGGGGGTGGTAGGATGCGTTTGTGATACACTACAGCCACCTAGTGGTGAAATTCGCTACCCAGTGCCATTATAATTCCCCCAACAATATGCACACAGTACATATACACACACCATGAAAACAACTACGTAGACTATATGCGTCACTATACCAAAACCATTGTCAAACAAAAATAAGTTGTACTCGTATGTACCTGTACACAAGATGTAACAATAAATTACCACCTTGAACCTTGTATCCTTTTTATTTCATGGTAACAGAGGAGAACAGAGCTACTCCGTAGAGCCTCCTGGTGGGTTCCCTTGGGTACCACATAAGTACAAATATCACTCCAGTGATAAAAATGCATTCACAATTATGATTTATCGTTTGGTCCAAAACATAGTTTCATATTTTTGAGGCATGAAACTTGGAAACTCTAGTCTCATAACTGTTTTATTTTTTTGTCACTTAAAGTTTTATTAACATTTTGCTACATACTGTAGGCCTACAAACAAACCCAATGAAAATAGACTTAAAAAAAAAATTATAACGTAAAAAGACAACTGTTCAACTGTTGCTTCTAAATGTATTTTTAATAAATAGTTGTAAATTATTTCTAACTAATAGATATAGGCCTACATTTGCTTCAGAGTAGTGAACCAAATTCATCCGTGTATGTCCATACATTCCTGTCAATAAAATAATTCTGAATCTGATTCATAACTTGTATGGTCTCTCGAGACACTGTTGACTATAATGTCAAGAGGGCGCTGTTTATCCTTTATTTGCCAATGGGTTCTCAGATTGTAACTGTTATGTATGTGCTTCAGTGAAGGGGCTCCTTCACTAAGCAACATTTCATTGTCTTTTAACATGGTCTGTCTTTATGCAACAAATAAACAAATATACTTGAGGTAAGAACAAGACCCTGAGCTTGGATTTGAACCTGCATGATGTTGCAGTTACATGGTCAGTAAGCCACCAGGACACCTCCAAGATACCCAATAAGCCACCAGGACACCACCAAGATACCCATGTCCACACCCACAACACCAGAGGGAGTGCAACGAACCATGTACAACCCAGATTCGGCACAAACAAGGGACTAAATTATTTTCGCTCCTATGCCACCAAAATGTGGAAAGCCCTTCCAACAGTCATTAAGACATGCGAATCCCTTGACTCCTTCAAAACCGCTCTCAAAGGGCACCTACGGACGGCTGCAATTCGAAACTGCCCCCCGTAAAATCTGAATCCCCCTCACCCCCCCCCCCCTTTCCCCCTCACTGTATAAGTTTATTTTCCCTTTTTCGTCCACTCACAGTTAACAGTCTTTGTATTGAGTTTGTGCTTGAAATGTACTGTCATTCTGCAAACTGTTAATAAATATTTCAATCAATCAATCAAACTCTGAAAGCCTCATTTATACTTGTGCAAATGTGTGCATATGATTGTGCCACGCACCCAAAATAGCAGATCTACAAGCTCACAATGAATCTGATGAATCTTGTATGCTCCATTTACATCCAGCTTACATACTACAAGTATGCATCAGGAGGTACAGTATAACACTTTTGCTATGATTTGACAAAACTGCTCTTTTAGTGAAGGCAGGCCTATCAACAAGATATATTGTAAAATGCAATGCAATCGTTTCAATACAAATGGCAGTGCTAAGAAACCTACAGTAGGCTATGTAGCCTATATTTTGTTCTCATAGATAGATAGATAGATAGATAGATAGATAGATAGATAGATAGATAGATAGATAGATAGATAGATAGATAGATAGATAGACAGGGACCACTAATAAATATCTTTATGTTGAACATCAGCGGAACATTATGGATATCAGTCTTTTAGTAGTGCCTAGTATAGGGAATTTAGCTCACAGTGCTAAATAAATACAGTATCATATCATCACAAAATCATGAAATGAACAGTAACAGATTAAATAGAGCCGATATTAAAGAACTAAAATGTTGCTCAAGAAAATAGCAAATGAACAAGAATGAAAATTACAATATGTGGAAGGAAGAGAGGGCTGGAGGAGGAAGAGATATATTATACACACACGCACCAACAGGTGTCGCCACCCAGCCAATCATGTGAGCCAAGTCTACAGCAGGTCAACATCCATCCACCAGTCATGATTCAAACCTTCAACATCAGCCACATTAAACATTAAAAATCAAAGTGACTGAACACATCACCGCCAATGCAACAACATGTAGAAAACAACAATTATTATACTGTGGCAACCAGTGTACTAAACTCCCTTAATTTATGATGACCTTGGCGACCTTGACTCCTAAAGCGTCTGACATTGTTGAGCAGTAGTATCTCATAGTATTTGAGAAATCCAAATGAATTAATAAAGCTACCTTTATAAGCACAGCAAAAGGTTTGCTCGGTACCCAGGCCCCAGACTGCCCTCCCAGCCAGAAAAGTGAGCATGGTCGTTTTATCACAAAGGACTAAAGGAGTGGTTTTGGTGCAAAACAAATGCTTGCAATCGATTCAGAGTCATGAGAAAACCCTAGTTTGACCTCTCACAGGCAAATACTTTCACATTTTCCCAGATACGGTTGCGGGTACCGCAACTTTCAGCTGCCAGCCATGCTGTCACGCTGTCACAGCAGTGACAGCAGTCACAGCAGTCAACCCTCTATGGGAGTTGACGTTCAACTTTTTGAAATGTTTTCGTGTAGACACATTTACAAACACATTGGTGAAGAAATATCTTGGTGTGGGATTTGTTCCCAGATTTGCCAGATGTGATAATACAGTATTCCCTGACTACTGTATGTCAGTGCTACTGTGTTCGATAGCGGTAGGTTACCAGAGAGAGGGCATTATTAAGTACTGAGGATGGAAGAACAGTGTTTGGGGTTTTGGATATTCTCCTGCAGCACTACGTACTGTAAGAGAAAGGAAATTAGATGTACTGAAGCAGGTGTGGGGAAGATGGCCGCAAGCCAGAGACATGTAAGTTAAGGAAGGAGGAAGATAGCATATTATATAGAGTATACTTATACCTGTATAGTTTCATTGTACAGATATTCTTTTTTTTTTTGTTTTTTTTTAGATATTTTTTTTGCGGCTTACGCCTTTTATTGATTATTTAAGGGATAGACAGTAGGCTGACAGGAAACGGGAGAGAGATGGGGGGATGACATGCGGTAAAGGCCGTGTCGGGTCCGGGAGTCGAACCGGCGGCACACCGCGACTGGATCACCAGTCCGGTGCCCAGACCGTTACGCTACGGCCTGGGCTGTACAGATATTCTACTGTTAGACGGATGTTAGGTTCTTTTAAGTCTACTTAGATGATCCTACTTAGAGGTCCTAGATGACATTTGATGTATTACCTTGTGTTCTTGCTTAAGTCGCTCGAGCTTCTGCTGTATGCCTAAATTGTGAAGAAGTGCTTTCAATGTGGTGGAGCTCAAGAAGCAGATTATATAGCCTATGCAACATTCAGATAATAAAAGAGAAGGTGAAGAGATAAAAAAAAAAAAAACTATTCGAGACAGTTATGTATGAGGAAGTAGGACATACCAAGACACCAGGAGAGAGAGAGAGTTGACACAGATCATGGTCAGCGAAGCAGTTCGGGTCGGGTCACGATTGATGTAGGTACTGTGGCCTGTCGCTAGGCAACAGGCCGCCAGGTAAGCATGGGTCCTGACTCCGAGAGAGCCAGTGGGAGAGAGTGCAGCCAAGAAGACCACGCCTACCACTCGGCCAGCTGATAAGACGCTCGCTACGTACCCGCCTACATTCTGTCTCAAGTTCATGCCTACTCATCAAGGCCACCTGTGCGGCCAGACACACCGATAAAGTGCAGACGAGGCTGCCTCTGCCCTCATTTCCTCTCTGACTCTCTGAGGAAACAGGTCGGGCCATGCTCTGGCGGTAAGCGACTCCACTCGCATTCACACACACACACACACACACACGACTCACAGCATTGATGATGTATGAATCAATCGCTAATACCCACGTCTCTCTTCCATATAGGTAGCTCTGGTCCATAGCTCTAATGCGCGCATTAGAGCTATGTTACTCTCAACTTCCGTCGCTCGCATGAACGCAGACCAGCCTCTACTCTTTGGCGTAAATAAAAAGAACGTTTTTGCTACTCACCAAAACAAAGGCGAGTTGTGTCATTAGAAAGCCTACTTTCCTTAGTGGACGCACTCTGAGCTCCCCACCACACGTATAAACTGTACTTTTTGGCCAAAAGGGGATTTTGTTTCCACCGGAAAAAATATTTTTTTAGTTACTCCGCTGCGCCCTCTACTGATATTGCCCAGAGAACTGCCTCATAGAGAATATTTTTCCTCCGGTGAAAACAAATCCCTTTCTGGCCAAAAAGTACCGTTACGTGTGGTGGGGGGCTCAGAGTGCGTCCACTAAGGAAAGTAACTAATGACACAACCCGCCTTTGTTTTGGTGAGTAGCAAAAACGTTCTTTTTATTTACGCCAAAGAGGAGAGGCTGGTCTGATTTCGATTTGAGATTTAAAACGGAAAGTCCCATAGCCTTACTGCGCAGGGCAGAATCGTAGAAGCAGTAGAAGGCTATGGACCAGAGCTACCATATAGGTAACCCGCTCCCAACGATAAATCGTGACATTCCACTCGCCTGGCTGGATTTAGACGGGGAATGAAGTACCCGTCATTGTGTCACAGGCTCACAGCCAGGAGTGGACAGTGACATTAAGCCTGGAGCTCCCACAACGAGTGACATTTGTGTTCGTTTTTGCATTTCTGTTCTGCTCTCGTTATCAAGCCCATACGCACGGGTCTGTGAACAATAAATAGCCGAATTGGCGATATCCTGGTGTTGTTCAGTCCCCACAGTACACAGTAAAATCCTGTTAATGTTAATTTAACTCCAAAGGCTACAAATGTAGTGTAATAAATAATGTAATAAACCTTAACTCGAGATCCCAGTAGAATAGAAGAAATACCATATAGCAGGTCAGTACTGTATGGCCTTAATCAGGAGTGGACGATATGGTGATAAATATCGTATCGTGATACGATATTCCGAGATATCGTATGATACAGTGAATGCACATTCTATGATTTGCAGTTCTAGACCTTAATTTGTACTTTTGTAGAACGTTTCGTTAGCCAAAAATATTTTGGTCTAAATGTTCTGTTACTCCTTTTTCTTCTAGTTTCTGTTACCTTGTAGGTGGTTGTACTGTTAAGCAGGGCCGGATCTAGGCACCACCAAACATGATAACATGCAAAAAAAATCTAATTAAAGTGCTTATATTACTTACTATTTGAAACACTACGCTACTAACTAACCACAACTGTCGCACCACCACCAAACCAACACCATTTCATCATTCAAAAAAGAAAGTCAGACCGCTTTTTGCATGCGTCCCTCTACAGTGCCCTGCTCAGAGCTGAACAGCACTCGTAGTTGTCGCTAAACCACGCGACAATCATTATTATGCATCTTGAACAACACTGGGATTATTTATGGACCTGCAGCAGTAGGTGAGTAATTACTTTTATCTATGTTGGACGTTTGTGTTGCTGCATCATGAGCTTGGAGATCTGCTATTTTCAACTGTAAAGTAAATTTTGATGTCATGTGTGTGTGTGTGTGTGTGTGTGTGTGTGTGTGTGTGTGTGTGTGTGTGTGTGTGTGTGTGTGTGTGTGTGTGTGTGAGAAACAGAATATGTTACATGATTATGCATTGTGAGCTGGTAGATCTGCTATTTTCAACTGTACTGTACTTCAAGTGCAATTTGTTGCCAATACTGTGTGTGTGTGTGTGTGTGTGTATGATACATTTCATACCCAAGCTATGTAAGATCATATCATACCGTCTCATTTCAGATTAAACCACTCCTGCTGCAACCCGCCTCCACCCGTCATCATACTATACAACAGCAGCCAAGCCACAGACCATGATGCTTTGCTGATAACACTAAAGACAACCAGGAATAATCAGTATGTCTTACAAAATATAGACTTCATAACGCATACCCGTATTTATTTTACTTTAAGGATGTGCAACACTGATATTAAGTGCTAATACAATGAAAAAGATGTAATACATTTCATACCTAAACTATGTATATGCATTACTCTAATATTATATCATACCATCTCATTTCAGATGAAACCGCTCCTTCAACGCCTGAGTGACCTACCTTCAAGTGACACTGTTGACAAACCTTGAAATTCATGCACAGACTAGAGTACTTAACCGAAAATGTAAAATGACACAGATGCTTTCCTGGTTCTAATGTTTTACAACCTGAGGCTAATTTTACAAATACCTTGCAGTACAGTAACTATAACAATAAATGTGTAGTTGCACCACTCAGTTCACACGGGTGTGATTTTTTAGTACAAATGGGGAATTCATCTACTACATGAAACGTGTCGCAACACAATGAGTTGATCCATTGACTGCTGTTGTTCAAAACATGCACCAGCATCCAGTGGTGTGTCTCAGTAAACCGATTATATTTGTAAAACTGATCTGCAAACAAACGGGGAAGAACGGGAGACGGGAGATGTTAACTTAAGAGGAAGCATTTGTTAGGGCAATTTGCACAGAAAAGCAGACAACTGATGTATTATTGATGCTTACTTGCTTAAGCCCTGTACAAGATATAAATCTTGTGGGTCACAGAATGACTAAAGAAAGAAAATAGATAAAATAAAATAGATAGATTATAGATGATTGTTATAGGTATAACTGTGCCAAAATACATAGTTTTCTATGCATTTCGGAGGTTTGGAGGGATTTAACGTCCCAATCTTTTTTCGCCAATGAAACCGCCAATGAAACCATAACATTTTCTCCTGAACGTGTTGTGAATACATTTTCACCTTTAGACTCCACTATAACCTGTAGCACAATAGGAGGCGCACTGTGTACATCCACAGCGTGCAGCTATGCTCCAGCTCCTAGGCCCAGTGCCTTGGAATCAAGTCCCTGACATGCACATGTTTTTTGGTGTGGGACTTGGGTGGAAACACACGCAAAGGCCACGGGCGGGTTTGAACTCAGGACCTTCTTTCTGATGAGGTGACATAACATTGCTAACCTCTCCACATAACAAGCTTAAATCCTGCACATTCAGCAAAGTGACTACCACTGTGCCACCCTGCCTCTGAAAGTGTCTGTGCAGCATTGTGAACAGAGTAGAAATGCAGTCACGATCATCTAGTAGCCTATCACAAAGAAAGTTTTGGTAGCCAGACATGCACACATACCATATTATTGTTGCCGCCTATGAGCAAAGTTAAACGGTTCCAGCAGAGGCGCAGAACTAGGTTAGGTAAGTACAGTTGGGGTAGAGTTTTAGCGTTTGGGTTTCGAGTTGACCACCTGATCCCTGTCATCCCTATTCTGGGGAGATCAAAACCGACCGGAGTTAAGTGCTTTACAGAATCGAACGTAATCGACGCAGGAAGTGCTAAGCAACAGAGGGTGAGAGAAATTTCTCTTCTAACCTTACGTTTTTTGTGTGCGTTTTGACTCACCCCTCCGTAAGGCAAAACGAACTCTGTCGAGGCCACCCAGGGAGTGTGTGTGCAAAGTTTGGCATCGACCGGGTTAACGGTGCCGGAGATTAGCTGGTAACAGACGGACGGACGGACGGACACACGGACGGAGTGCAAAACATACTCTCCCCATGCCTTCGCCTCTCTAGACAAAAAACTAGAGAGCGAGAGAGCTCTCGGCTGTAGCTGTGGCAGGCAGCGTGTGCTGACCTGTGCAAGCTTGGTATTCGTGCACAGTGCACACCGCTCCAATTAGGCTATTAGGGTAAAAGGGTTGTTGCGCACGCACGCACACACGCACGCATGCACGCACCCATGCACACACAGACACATGCTTTCTGTCCTGAGACAGAGGTTAATGTGTGGGCCTGTCTTACAGGATTGGTGTGCCTGATCAGTCACAAATCAGTGACTACAACATGATGTAAATTACCATCCACTCCAGACCGGTTCACACAGCGATTTTGGAACACGTAGACCAGGCTTTCCTCTGAGGTGGAAAGCCTGGTGAGGTTACTCTGGGCAGGGACACATCTAATGTGATCCTGCATGGGCTCTACACACCCGCCAACCTGGAGAGAGCAACGGACTTGAACTTCCTTTTTTTCTTTTTAAATTTTATCCCACGATTTTGTAACCCATTTTTCACCCCTGTGTCAATTATCTAATGTGATCCTGGGCTCTACACACCCTCCGCCAACCTGGGGAGAGCAACGGACTTGAACTCATATGCTTCCTTCATGCATGTGTCCAAATTGCTCCTTTATACCTGACAGGGGGAGGTTTTCCTGGTTGGACGTAGTGCGTGGAAGGAACACGTTATTCCATCCAACCAGTTCCTTTCCCCTCCATCAGGCGCCCCGGCTGGCCAGGGGGAGGCAGTTTAGAGACCAGGATTACTGCATGTTTTTTGTAAGAGTAGGCTACCTAACCTAGGTGACACGGAGATAACATGCAAACTCCACACAGAATGTAGGCCCTTTCGCCAACCCCGCCTCGGGTATGGGCATGAGTATGTATGAGAACACGCCACCAGCACCCATTTTCATGTTTTTAATACATTTGAAAACTTGTGAAATTGGACATCACATTAGGCCTAGGCTTTCTACTTTTGGTAGAAAGTGATATAGGCCTACAGGCTACTTAATTAATTTGTACTTTTACTCAAGTCAAATTATTATAATTCCGGACATTTAGGCCTACAACTTGTAATATTGCATTGCAGTATTGATACTTTTACGTTTTAGCCAAGACCTTTTTTTCCACCATGCACTAACAACCTGGAAAAACAGGTGTTGCGAGTTATAGCATCTGAGCTCAGCCTTAAAAGGAGACTCGTTCACGCCCAGTTGTAAGATAGAAAATAACTGCCGTTTCACATCTAGCATCAAAGGCGAGAGTTTGGCTTTATGGACTCCCGGGTTCGCCTATAGAGAGTAGCCTACGTTTTCACATTCAAGTGCTTGTTTTTTTTTTCCTGCAAACGTGGGTGCACGAGATGAGGGTACGTTATAAACCAAAAGGTGAAATTACGGAACGTGGAGACGTATTCTTTTCAAATGGCTGCTCACCTCTTCCGGGGGACCCTGCCACATCGTCCCTGCAAGAGCCGAATTCACCTGTACCGGGCCTGACGCTTCTGGATGTGGAGGACGCGGAGCGCGCGTTAGGTTAGTTGCACAGCTGTCCGCCTGGCATGTTGATTCAGCATATATGGTTAATCAAATGGTAATACTTAGATTATAGACTAGATTGGCATAATCTGTGTCGTTGCTGCAAATGCTAGCCTCTGTGACATTGGTCGTAGGAAAGAATATTATATTATATTTAGGCTGCTTGCTTCGTGTGCGTGCGGTGCGCGTGTACGTATTCTTATTCTGTGTGAGGGGGTGCGTGCGCTCGCGCACGCGCGCACGCGTCTGTCTGACAAGAGCAGGGGGGCAGTCAGCCAGATATTTCGTGAAGCCTCATTTGAAATCGGTAGTTCATATAATGGCCTGTTGTGGCGCTGGACTGGACCCAAAAAGCCCCATAGCTCCATAGAGGCCCATGTATTTTGGCCCAACTTCGACTGTATTACCTTAATAAACATGGTCATGAATACTTTCTTCTTCCAGTCACTAGTTTAAAGTCTAATTTCTAATGTCATAATATTCTTTTTGGAAAATTATGGTCCCATTAATTAAAAAAATGACCATAAAGTCGCGTATGTTCTGAGGGGCGTGGCTACCGTTACAGTCTATGATCGGGATTCCCCTCCCACTCAAGAGTCTTCTCCTCCCACTCGAGTCAAAATAAAAACCAACGGAGAAGAAGGGGGGAAGTCCCGCCTTGTTGTCTGGGCAGCCAATGACCAGCTGGTACAAAACGGAGCCAGCCAATGGCCAGCTGGTACCAAACGGATCTAGAAAGATGGCGACTTACATCAGGAATTAGCATATTATTACAGGCTTCATTTTACGTTCATGTTAGACCCGGGGAACGCTTTGTCCATATTTTTTACAGTCTATGGTCAAGAGCCCCAGCCAGACAGGAGCGGAAAAAGATTTTGCGCAGCCGACAGTTTCGGTTGTCGGCTGCCGACACTTTGACTTCTTCCGGGGCTTTGGGCGGTCCCCTCAGGAGACGCACACGGAAGCCTATTTATGGCCTGTATAGTCCTCTATTTCTTGGTTGGCGAAGTGGGCGTGAGTGACAATTGAGTGACAAGATGTTGACACAGACAAAGGCGCATTCTAGTGTAGGCTATAAGCTGCTGCATTGCTACTTGGCTATCGAGTCATGACTGTCTAGTCGACTGGTTAACGTACGTGCCTTTGGAACGGGGAACCCGGTTTCGCCTCCCGGCCGAGGCTACACTAGTTTTGTTTTCGCCGACGACTTGCGCGACGGCCATCTTACATCTGACGCTCTCCTCCGCGTCAGATGTAAGCTGCCGACAAGCATAAAAATGAAGTGTGTCACCCGGCGGTGAGAAGGAGAAGGAGATTTTTGATTGATTGATTTAAATATTTAATAACAGTTTGCAGAATTACAGTACATTTCAAGCACAAACTCAATACAAAGACTGTTAACTGTGAGTGGACGACCCAATTAAGCATTACACTTGTTTACAACAGGGTCCACATTGTTCAATTCATCAAAACATTTAGAGACGTACAAATAGACACTTCTATATAGTTAAAGAACAGAACAGGAATTCATCATAAAACAATGTTCCCTGACCGGGAATCGAACCCGGGCCGCGGCGGTGAGAGCGCCGAAGCCTAACCACTAGATCACCACGGAGAAGGATGATGATGATGATGATGATGAGAAGGGGCTATTTTATAAAGTATAAAGTTATTTTCAATGTCATCAAGGATCAGGGTTACAGTAAATGACAATGTAATTCAGCCAGGGGTGCCATGGATGAAAAGATTACAGGGGTGATCTGAAGCAAACATGAGAACCACTGCTTTACATTTCTTCAGACGATTTTTCAATGTTTTGTTAACAATTTGGACAGAATGTTACTTCGAGGTGCCCACTGCCCAGATGTCCCCCTGTATCCCTCGACATTCACAAGTCCCTCCCAGGGGCGTTTGGGTCTGTGAAAGAAGAAAACTACAATTGAAACCCCGCTCGTAGATGGCCTGCAGGCTGCATCTGTTCCATTGGCTAGTGCCTATCACTGCCGGGTGACACACTTCATTTTTATGCTTGTCGGCAGCTTACATCTGCCGCAGTGGAGAGCGTCAGATGTAAGCTGGTCGTCGCGCAAGTCGTCGGCGGAAGTGGAGCATTTTCTCCATCCACCAGCTGTCTAAAAACCAGTTTTTTCGGCTGCCGACAGCCGAGACTGTCGGCAGCGCAAAACGGGTTTCCGCTCCTGTGTGGCAGTACCCAAGCAGTTGTCTAAAGACAATAAGCAACTTGGACACTCATGCATGAAGGAAGCATGAGTTCAAGTCCGTTGCTCTCTTCAGGTTGGCGGAGGGTATGTAAAGCCCAGGATCACATTAGATAATTGACACAGGGGTTAAAATGGGTTACAAGATCGTGGGATAAAATAAGACAAATTTTATGTTTATTAAAGGATCCCCATTAGAGACACATGAATGAGCCTCTAGTCTTCCTGGGGTCCTGAATAAAGCAAATAGGCTTAAATACAGATGGCCTATAACTAAAAACTAAAAATACAAAAAAACAACAATTAAACAAAAAAAAAAAAATATACAAAAAACAAATTCACATTAATTTCAATTGATCACCATATCAATTCTATATATTAAGAGTGGCAACACGCTTTGATCTCGCTGCAAAGCGGTGTGCTATTAGCCTCGCGTTGCGATACTATAATATACCACTGCGCTGGGCTACGTGGGTCGGGGCATATGCAATAGGGGCGGGTGAAGTGTGGCTGCGCCAGCCTAGGGTGCTATGGGCTATATTTCTAAACATTGTAACTATATCCCATTGAGATAGAATGAGTGCTTCCGCATTCCATTGTTACAATGGGAGTCAACGCTAGTGTCAACTGACTCCGCCAGATGGGGCAGCAGAGAGTACACTGGGTTCCCCCCCCCTCCTGCTCCCATCTGGGAACTCTCAGACAGACTCGATGCTCCGCCCACCAAACGGCCTCCTGGCCAATCAGCGGCAGCTAGAGGCTGGATCAAGGCATACACAGTGCTGCCTTGATCCCGCCTCTAGCTGTCGCTGATTGGCCAGGCAGCATACATACGTACGTATGTATGTATGTATGTATGTATGTATGTATTTGGTTAGAATGGGTAGGGTTTAAAAAAAGGCAAGAATTTGCTCTGGTGCACTGGCCTAAAAGTGGGTCCTTAAAAACTGCTAAAACGTCTGACATGTATGTATGTAGGTATGTATGTGTGTAGGTATTTTAAAAGGGGGGGGCCTTTTTGGTAAAAATCCCTGCCCGCAATATCTTCATATATTTAAAATGAGTCCAAAATAGGGTTACCAGTGAAGGGCCAACTGCCTATTCACTGGGGACTATGCAAGGCAGAGGCGTCCACCCCCCTGAGTCCAAGTTTAAGCTAGACCGCATACGTATGTATGTATGTATGTATGTATGTATGTATGTATGTATGTATGTATGTATGTATGTATGTATGTATGTATGTATGTATGTATGTATGTATTTGGTTGGAATGGGTAGGGTTTAAAAAAAGGCAAGAATTTGCTCTGGTGCACTGGCCTAAAAGTGGGTCCTTAAAAACTGCTAAAACGTCTGAAATGTATGTATGTAGGTATGTATGTGTGTGTGTATTTTAAAAGGGGGGGGGGGGCCTTTTTGGTAAAAATCCCTGCCCGCAATACCTTCCTATATTTAAAATGAGTCCAAAATAGGGTTACCAGTGAAGGGCCAACTGCCTATTCACTGGGGACTATGCAAGGCAGAGGCGTCCACCCCCCTGAGTCCAAGTTTAAGCTAGACCGCATACCTAAGTATGTATGTATGTATGTATGTATGCATGTATGCATGCATGTATGTATGTAAAGTATCTAAAGTGGCACTGTTGAGCAGCCTAAAGGGCTACAGTACAGCTGTTGAGTTTCAAACTGACCACTATAACAATAGCACAGTACATTACAGAGTACAGTACGTGCACACACACACACACACACACACACACACACACACACACACACACACACACAGCCTGCACCGCTCAGTTCACACGGGTGTGATTTTTCTTTTTCTTTCAAGATGCAAAAGGCTCCATGCACAATGGGAAGAGGTACCTGGGAGTCCGTGTCAAAATGCCTGTAAAGGACATGCTGAGAAACATCCGCCTGGCTAAAGGATGGGACCTTCAGGACCTGAAGGTAAATAAGTACGCCTAGGCCTAATCCTGTCTTTGCATACATAATACATATTACTGTTAGTCAGAAGTGATATACAGTATAGCGGACTGAAGTGTGATGCGTATGATGCACAGTAAAGCTTTTGCTTTTAAATAAGTTGCTGATTACCTAAAACAGGGGTTCTCAACGTTTTTGGCTGGAGACCCCCGGAAATGCTTTGGCCATGTCTCGCAACCCCCGCCCCGCACCCTCCCCACCACCAATACAAACTGACTGCAAAAATAATAGAGAAAATACACCATAAATGAATACTGAAACCAGATATAATCATTAAGGAAAGTTTATGCATACACCACATACTATGTAAACTCTTAATTTCCATTTTCCAGCCATTCAGTTGCAAAAATATATATAGGCCTATATGTTTTTTTTATAATTTGGGGACCCCCCCAAAATAATTTGGCGACCCCCCCCAAGGGGTCGTGACCCACGGGTTGAGAACCCCTGACCTAAAACATCAGTTTGATGTAGAGCAAGACGCATACAGTAACCCTACTACTGTTTCCTATCTTGGGTGTGGAAGACATGAAATAACTGTTCTTTTCCTTTCATGACATGCCCAACTCTGATCACAGGAGGACTCTGGGAAAAGCTCCAAAGGTAGGTGAAACCTAAATCATATAACTCACTCATTGATAACACGGTACTGTACTGCAGCGTCATCAATGCTGAAATGCTGGTGCTTCAGACCAGTCTACATCATTGATTCTTAACCTTTTTTTTGTTGTTTCAAGGACCCCAGCTTGTTTGATTGCGTTTGACCCCAATCTCCCCAGTGCTTGTGATCTATATTGCTTGTGATCTATATTCGGGGCACGTTCGGAAATAGCGCACTGAGCCCACTGCGCAATGCAAACTAATAGGCGAGTGCGCTCCGGTGTGGTATTTCCGAACGCGCACTCAGTGGTAGTGACCTTTTCATGACTTTCTCCTTATTGGCTGTGCTTTCAATCCCATCCCATACTCTGAACGGGCACAAACACTCTGGTCACAGAATTGTATGAATCGTTAGCTATGGTCGGTCGTCACTGATTGATTGTCAACGAAACACGTTTACCCAAATGTACTTTCAGGCTATGGGATCACAACTGCCGGTGCATGGTTCAATAATCTAAACAAGTTTATTTTATTTTGAATGAATATGGCTCAAACAACATAGTTTACACGGGGCAGCAGTGGTAAAGCGGCCATCTTTGAATCCGATCTGAAATACATTGTGAAGCACATACTGGAGAAAAGCGCTATATAAATGCAGGACCATTTACTTTGTACTATTTACAGAGAGCACCTCTCCCAAATCTGACACCATTGTCAGAGGTCTGTCTGATACAATAGCCAATTTAATGTAATAGAATTAGAAACTGTCAGGAATCCAGGACCCAAAAACAGGCAACCAGATGCAGAGTAGAGATTATCTTCAAGGTGTTTATTTGACTATAAATCAGGGGTATTCCAAAAGGCAAAACGTAGGCAAGACGTTACAGACACAAAACTCACTAGACAAAGGTCTACGGACCAACAAGTCAAGGACACATTGCAAACAAAGGGCTTAAATAGACAGAGGTAACAGGACACTGCAGGTGAACTCAAAATACAATCAAACACAGGATAGGCTAACAGGCAAACAGAACACAGGTGACTAGGATACAATAATCAGGTAGGTAAGACAGAACAGGAAACACTCAACAAGAGGATGCAGGAAGGCACAGAACAATACTACAAAAGAAGACACAACCAAAACAACAACAGAGTTAACAGTAAACCAAAATACAGAACATACAGAATAAGTCCAACACCTATTAAGGACTGTCATAAGTGTTCAAAGGCAACACACATGCTTCCACAACATTCAAGGCATTACAGAACATGAACTAAACACAAAATGGCCATGTCATAAATGGTCCCACCAATAAGAGTTCAGGGTTTGGAGCCATAGTCACGGCTCAAATACAAGGAGTATATTACATACACATTAATATATTAATAAAAATGAAATTTGCTATGTTCAAAGGAGATGAATATGTTGTTTAGTACTGCAGTTTTTATTAGAAGACTAGTAGTTATTTTTGTTTATGTTTACAGTTAGATGTTCGATTGTTTGTGCCTGTAAGAGTGCATGAAGAAATCTACTAGTGAGCTTTAAATGTGAAAGGCACCTTAATTTCAGCGCCACCTCGTGGTCACCAGTTTTGGCTCTCGTTGCCACCGAAGCCCATTATAAATAAAATAAATAGCCTACATTTTAATTATATTGTGCATGTCATGTGGATGTCATCACCTGCACACCAGATTAGAGGAAATTTTCAAAATATGAAAAAAAAGAAAAAAATAGTATAATTTATTTTCTTTTATTTATTTAATCGTCTTATCGTCCATGGCAATCAGTGCATAATTGGCCCTATCTCGTCTTGTCGTCCCTGGCATTTAACTCTTGAGTTTAATATTTAGATTCTAGAATATATTTGTTGGCAGAAGCCGGGGAATTCGGTTTAGTCTTTAATCCAGAATTACAAGTTAATGCAAGCTCAACTCCAACTGATTTCAGTAGTTTCTAACCAGGTGCATGATCTAGAAGGCAATTTATAGAGAATACCAGAGTGTCCATCAGGCAGTTGATCTCTAGGTTACAGAACAGTAGGGGAGAGCCGCCAAGGATGTAACATTTTGCACGTTTCATTTTTTTACTCCGTTTATCTACACATTTTTCAGGCAACGGACCTACACATGTCTGCTACCATAAACCACTTCAAGTTATTTTTTTTATAAAACAGGTCGGGAGTTATTAAACCGAACGTGGACGCTGTTCCAGTGTTACAATTGCTGCGCATGTCGGATTAATTGTAACGGCATGCATGCATGATAAATGTAACAACGCTAACAAACATCATTAAACATATCGTTTTCAGCTTAAAGCAATTATATTTCATTGAAGCAACTCCTTAGCATTGTTTTCATACCATGGATGTGATAAGAAAATGTATCAAAAATAAGGGAAATATTATAGTATCGGGTGTACCAGTTTGGGTTTTTTTTCTTTTTTTGGTCAGTTCAGTGGGGAAATACATTGATTAAACAAACGTTTGATTTATTGAGTTGTACAATGTTATACAACCCTACAATAATTTTAGAATACACTACACAATACAATACAATTTTAGAACATATAATATTGGCCAATATGTCAACTGTGTAAATATGACCTATAATGGTATTGAATGGAGCCGGCGTGTGTTACAATTGATCCACTTTTGCAAGTTTTCTTTGCCGTTGCTTACAGACCAGAATGAACGTGCATTCCGTCTAAACACGATGCAAACTAATGAAGAACATAAGCATGAAGACATCCATGTGGATTTTTATTCACCAACATCAAAGAAAGAAATTGTAGAACACATATACTCCAGGTGTAATTTTTTTGCTTTTTGAGAAGAATCAGTTTTTCGCCAATAGCTCCCCGTGGGATGAAGGTAAACACTTCAAACTTCCTGGGCACGTAGAGTACGTTGCTGTACACATACTGACGCGATGGCGTCATGGTGGCGTTGACCAATCAAGAGATAACGTCCATGTTACAACCGTGAAGCGTTACAACCTTGGCGGCTCTCCCCTACAAGCGTTTTGGTTCAAGCCTTCATCATTGCTCTCTCTCTATCTCTCTCTTGCTCTCACTCTCTCTCTCTCTCTCTCTCTCTCTCTCTCTCTCTCTCTCTTGTCGTATAAACATTTCTCTCCTGTATGGTATTTTAATAGAGCACCGAAGTCTGACGTCACTTTCAGTAGAGGGCGTCAGTCCCCAGGTTCATGTATTTGTTTAGTTGCATTGAAATCCCCATTGAGGCGATTTTAGATCGCCTCATATAACAACTGTGTTTGAAAAATAAACATGTCACCCCGGCCGCTTCACTCATATGGATATGAAGAATTAACTGACTGAGAGAAAACGCTAATGTTACTGCTGCTGAATTAGTTAGATTTTCGCTAGAAGCAGACTGTATCATATATGAGTGACTGACTGTTGCAAACGATACAGAGACACCTCCCTGACAATAACGCCGAGACAGCTTGTTTATTTTTGGACCACAACGCTTATAGTAGACGATATTAAGATCACCCCATGTTATTCTCCATAGAGAAATTACTTCCGCAAACCAGGGGAATCGAAGGGATGAGCGAGTTACGTCAGGACTTCGGTGCTCTATATACAACACTCTCTCTCTCTCTCTCTCTCTCTCTCTCTCAGGTGAGAAGAAACGAGTGAAAACATGTGGGGAACGCCGAACCAGCAAGGTGTGTTTCCACATGAGTAATGTCGCAATTTAATCAATTGTAATTGTAATTATAAAGTACTTTGATGGTGTGAAGTCGATTCATCTCACCCCCAGGACAAACACTGTAAAATCATGTGTCAGCGATGAGTTCATTCCATAGCCGTTTCCTTTTGTTCATGCTTAATTTTAACAGTTTTTTGTTCAGAGGAAACAGCCCACAAAGAGCTTGGAGGAGTTGGCCATCATCGTAGAGGTACTGGAGGAGGATCTCAGAACCAGCAGCACCCACAGCCCTCATCCCCACAACTCTCCCAACCCACCCGTCTCCCCCAGCTGCTCCCTTGAGCCTGCTGATAATCCTCGGGGTCCTGAACCTCATTTATACACCTACTCCATCAAGTATGGGGCTGAGATGCCCAGAACGACAAGCTACGACTTCACTGGCGTCAACAGTCCGTCCGGTGAATATGACGGCAGCTGCAACCCAGACCTGCAGGTGACTTTGTCACACCAAGGGTCAGGGTGCAGCAGTGATGAATCTGAAGACATGGTTCCTAGTCCCCAGTCCTTCACCTGCTACTCTCCAGAGTCCTACCAGGTAGGACTGCAACTAAATAATTTGTTAGAAATCATTTAGAGCATTCAATTAATCCAGGTGATTAATCGCACAGTTAGGAAGACAGAGAGCATGTTCAGTTACACTTTTCAAATAAATCTGCACTTTAAATCATGCATGAATATAAGATGACCTTTATTAAAAATATGGTAACTTGGACAAACAAGATGTTAGCGTGGACTGGCCTTCCTGTCCAATCTTTAGCTATGTGTAGCAATTTATCATATGGGGTTTAGAACTGCATATATCACAATGCAGTGATCAGTGGCAAAGCCACACTATAGAGAAACAACTAACAAGCACAGCATTTCTAATAAGCTGCCTTCTACCAGCTTTCAGTTTGCACATGAACATTTTGGCTTTTACTACTGTAGCTGCATGATCTGTAGAGTCCACTCTCCTATAAGGCTATGAATGCCGGACCATGAAGTCTTCCCTACAGAAGTCCATGGATGGGTGCACCTAGCCTGGCTAATAAACCAGACCGAATCAGCCGCTGGCAAAACAAAAGTTCCCTGCCGGCACACGACGTGATTTGAGTCTGGCTTATTAGCCAGGCTAGGGTGCACCAGAGTGCTAGATGCAGTACTAAACATCAGCATTGACCAAATAGCTGCTCAATGCTCACAGTATGGGCAGCATAATCTCTCATGCTCAGTGCTATACAGCCTTATAAGGATAGTTCAGATTTGTTTTACTTAAAGCTGTGGGAAATACTTGCCATTAATTTAGTAGTTTCAAAGGTATTAATTGATTGCCTGAGCGGGAGTTCTGGTCTGGTTATGGTGAATATTAAACTTCCGGTCATTTGGTGGGGGTGTGGGGGCCACTAAATAAATGAATCCACAAAACTAGAGTCATTTGTATTGTTGACCTATTTCTACCATATAGCGCAACTTTCATTCAACTTTTAACCCCTCTGTCACATGGAACAATTTATTTTATGCTACTGATAGCCAAGTGATACTAATAGCCTAAACCTGAGATATAAGAAACGGTAGCTAGCTACTGTAGCTTTTGAATTATAACTTTTCTGTGGATAGATTTTAATCATTTACACTGGCAGAGCCTGAGCAGAGCCTTTTGTGGTGGTTCTGGAGAACCATGGGTCCGACCGACTCGATAACGGGCACTGGTGTGGAACGCGTGTGTTGAATGTGAAGTCGGTGGGGCAAACGGTTCTCGAGTTATACGTACATTACAACCATACACACACGCACGCAGACACGCAGATATGTGGTGCATTTATAGTAGGATATTAATAATTTCACCCCTACTATCAGGCCTCGTCTCCTCGTGAGCCGCTGTACGCCAGATGTGATCTGCAGCAAGACGGACATGTGGACAGAGACAGGAGGATAAGGGGTAACCTGGTGGAGGAGTGGGTGGATCCCCAGAGTCCCAGGTGGAATCAGGACAGCACTGTATTCTTCTGGAGCCAACTGCAACGAGAGGAGAGCCAGCTGAGACACTTCCCTGACTCACTGCTGCTGTCCATGGACCTCAATGGGAGGACGTAAGTGTGTTTTGGTCCGAATTACTTTTCCTGGCCAGCAACATAATAAAACCTTGTTTCTTTTCTTTTAAGTAAAAGCAGCGACGTCTAGTATGTGGGGGCAGGCTGGCTCGGGCACCCTTGAATAATTGGAACTACAAATTAACACCCCTTGGTGGTGTGTGCGCGTGCGTGCATGCTCGTGTGCGCGCGCGCATGCGTGAACGTGCCTCTCTCTCTCTCTCTATCGGTCCCGATTGAAGCACCGTCAATGATTGGGAAAAAAGGCGTTGATTATCTTTTGTCTGATAAAGATTTGTCTCTCTCTCACATCAGTTTTGTTGAAACAAAATTATGAAATGACTCATGAGTGAATCATTCGTTGTGAAATCGTACCTGTTTATTAGCAAACTGTAAATGAAACATGTCTAATGTGTGTGTGTGTGTGTGTGTGTGTGTGTGTGTGTGTGTGTGTGTGTGTGTGTGTGTGTGTGTGTATACTGTATATATATATATATATATATATATATAGAGAGAGAGAGAGACTCCCGCAATTTTCAAATGCTTCCGTCTGGAGCGCGGAAGCTCTGATCTTGAACATGCGATAAAGCAGATGTGAATCCGTTTCGTCTTTACAGTCGCAAAAACGTATCCAAATATAAATCAAAATAATACTAATCCTATTTAGCTTGCTGCTTAGCTGAAATGGACATTAAAAAATAAATTTTAAAGATATTTCTTTAATATATTTTCGTGAACGGAAATGACAAACAAATGACAGCTTTCCTATTCGGATTTCGGGAGGTGTAGTTCCAGAGTATATAGCATTCGGAGATTGTGGAATAGTCATTGTCTGGCCCTTAGTATGCAAATGTGCAGGAAGCCTGTAACGGTAACGCTCAAGCCTGACACAGGCTTCCGTCACATCACGCTCTTCACATCACGCTCTTCATGTAATGCTGCACACACACGGACGACACGGTCGCAACTAAACACACACACACACACACGCCGGCAGAAGTCTGTAAGCCACCGCCCACTCCAGAAAGTGTAAGCTACTCGCTCCGGAGAGCAGGAAATGTCGCATCACGATTGCTTATTCCTTCTAAATCTATGTATATAAAATATAGCTAACTCGTCGAATCTCTTAGTTACATCAATATTGTTCTTCTTAGAAAATAGTTGGTTTGTGCCATAAGTATTAAGATTATAAAGATCGCTTTGGTCATTTTGACTGCCAGGGACTTAACATCCATTTCCCATGATCGCGGTAGTTTGACTCATGGATATAAGAGAAAACGTTGTTACTGCCGTCAAATTATTACACATTTACAGTTGTGACGACACAGAGACAACTCCCTGACAATATCGCTGAGACAGTTTATTTATGTTTGGACCACAATTCTTATATGAAACTTAATTTCATATAAGTTTAAATTTAAAATGAAACTTCTATGACGTGCATAATGAAGTGACATTATTCCGGTAGAGTGTGTCAGCCCTTCGGTCGCCCGTCGTCTATATTACGGTGTCTTACTGGTAAATGCATGTTTGGCCAATGTATGTGCATATAGAGGTTCATAGGTTCAAAGGTTCATTGCATGGTCACTCTAATGCCACACAGGCTTGATATCATATCTGTTGACGAAATTGGCAGTATATTTAGTCATAGTTTAAGACAAGTCATCATACTGTAGCTTCGTTTTTATTTACATTTAGTTTTCGTCAGAAAAAGGTAGTCATCACTACAATAGGGGTTAATTTATTTGGCATTTCCATGAGCCTCTTTGCAGTTTTAAATCATGACAAAACCTGAATGACTGACGGTGCAGCAAATTATGTATATTGCACATCCATCATCACTAGCTGTGGTACTAAGAAGCATGGTGAGAAAATCACTCAATGAGCAAACAGCAGCATGACAACATGACAAACTTCTGTCATGTTTGCCTATACTTCATTGTATTGTTGGCTTTATAAACATGCCACAAGGAGGACACTATAAATCTACAGGGATATTCCTTTTCTTGTACGATAATGCAGCCTTTCCTAGTTGTTTTATAATGATTATAATAACATTTAAAATGTGTTTAGCTTTGTTTTCCAGTAATCTCAAATTAATGTGTTATTTATGGCCTTACCGGTAACTGTTTGAGTAGTTATTGTTATGATCTGACTCTGAACTGTGTATTGTTACCCTTATTTTGTAGTGTGTCTTAGTATTTCCGGTTTTGCCTAGTTGTTGCCTGTCTTGTCGCCTCTTTCCCTGTTACACACCTGTCTCCATTCTGTCGTTAGTCTGCAGTTGCCTGATTACACTCACCTGTGTTTTGCTTCACTCAGCCTGTAGTCTATAAGTACTGGACTCAATCTGCTCTCACACTGCCAGATCAAAGTTGATGTTACTTTGTGTTCCTGCCTGTTTTGTCCTGCTGTTGCCTCGTCATGTAAGCTGTTATATGTTTTTTGCTCTAATAAATACTGGACTTTACCTGCCTGCCTGCTTGTTCTGCATCTGGGTCCACAACCTGACACACATCGTGACAGTTTGATCTGGCCAACATGGACCCAACAGAACTCCAGGACATTGATGCTGACCTACTAGCTATCAAAAGCTATGTGGACTCAGCTGTTAAGAACACCTCCTGTATTCAACAGCAGGAGACCGCGCTCAGGATGGCTCTTAAGGAGGTTTATTGTTTCATGAAGAAGAGACCAGACCTCGCAAGATTGGTGGATGGAACGGCCAGACAATTAACTTCCATATTAGCATCCTTGCTATCCAGGAACCATCTTCGACCTGTTGGCCCCGAGCCGGCCACTCCTGTTTCCATTGATTCCCAGCCTTCTAGCCTTCAGTTGGCTTGTGACCAGCCTTCTCCAGTGATACGGCTGGGGTTCGTGAGAATGGAACCTGCCTGTCTTGGGTCTGCAAGGAGGAGGAGTGGTCGCCGTCGCTTCCGCCAGTGCAACTGGCTACCCCGTGTACAGGCACCCAGCGACGCCGAGACGCGGCCACCGCCGCCCAGCGACGCCAAGACGCGGCAACCACCGCCGAGCGACGCCGAGACGCGGCCAACGCCGCCCTGCAACGCCGAGACGCAGCCTCCGCCGCCCAGCGACGCCAAGACGCGGCGGCCAACGCCGCCCAGCAACGGCGAGACGCGGCCACCGCCGCCCAGCAACACCAAGACGTGGCCTCCGCCGCCGAGTGACGCCGAGACGCGGCCACCGCCGCCCATCAACTCCCAGATACATCCGCCGCCACAGAGCGACGCCATGGCGCTGCCGGCGCAGCAAAGCGCTACTGAGGCCCAGCCGCTGCAGCTCGCCTCTGAGGCCCAGCCGCTGCAGCTCGCCTCTGAGGCCCCGCCGCTGCAGCTCGCCTCTGAGGCCCCGCCGCTGCAGCTCGCCTCTGAGGCCCCGCCGCTGCAGCTAGCCTCTGAGGCCCCGCAGCTGCAGCTCGCCTCTGAGGCCCCGCCGCTGCAGCTCGCCTCCTCCGAAGCCCCGTCACGTCCATCTGCAGTCCCGCCTGCAGCCCCGTCACGTCCATCTGCAGTCCCGCCTGCAGCCCCGTCACGTCCTTCTGCAGTCCCGCCTGCAGCCATTTCACGTCCTTCTGCACTCCCGCCTGCAGCGGTGCAGCCCCGTCACGGCCTGCACTACGGCAGCGGGACCCCGGGGGTGTTTTTCAGCTCCCTGACCCACAATCTGTTACTAACCCTCATGTTAACCCAGTGCCTAGCCCTGTCTTTGGTGTTCCTCCATTTGTCAGTTCCCCTGTTACTAGGGTTGCTAGCTCTCACTTTGCCCAGTCTGCTAGTCCTAGTTACCCTTCCCTGCCTAGTTGCTTGTCTTTATGTCTGTCTGCCTGTCTGTGTGTCTGCTAGTCTGTCTGCTAGTTTTTTTGTTTGTCAGACTACCCCCCGGTCCTCTAGCCTTTCTTTAGTGAGGTCTCTCACAGTGGGTCTTCAGCTTGCACTGATTTGTCAGCTACAGTTGATAAATAAAACCTGGGTATGCGTTTTTTTATGACCAAAAACACTTAGTTTAGATTCAAATAATGCAACTGCATCATGCCTCTTCTTTGTGCCATGAGTATAATTATGATGATGTTGTTTTCATTCTCTATGGTTTCTACTCCTCTGTCCAGAGCTCTACACAGGGTTGTGTGTCTGGGGAAGAGAGCTCAGGGTTATGCCGTCGCTAAGAGGATGGCAGCACTCAACAGCCTGGACGTTAAAGACGGAGACGGAATGGTAATGCTCTACAAACAAATATTTCCTGTTTAGAGTATTACAGTACAGGACATGTAATGTAGCTGCTTGCTTAAATCCTATACCAACAAGCTCACAACATGTCGCAAGGCTTGTAAATATGTTATCTACGACAACCCAGCGAAGCAACGGCATGTCTGCTTATTATAAGCAACTTTGTGCTTTGGGCTTCCTGTAAGGTTGCTTGTAAATATTGGTAATTGCTTATTTCCTAATGATTTACATTAATATTTATGATTATTTTAATAGCAAACCTACAAGCTGCGACATACTAGCGTCATGTCCAGGGGGTGTACTTGTACATCAAGCTGTCTCACGCTACAGAAACAGGAGATAGGCTCCTGCCCTATGGGCCTCATGGCTTGGCAAGGCTACTTACTTAAACCTACAAGCTCACAAAATAGCCGTAGCCTAGTCGCTTCTTTTGGGCTTGTTTCCAATTAGCCTGAGCTAACGTGTTCGGTTTCTGTTCTAGAGGGGCGGGTCGCGCATGAGATTTGCGCACGCCCTTATTGGTTCACCGATCTGTCCGTCAGCCCCGGTCCCTCCTCTCCCCCCTAGTGCAGCACTACGTCACATCATTTGGAGCGACGCCCACCCGGAACGGTTGACTCTCACTTCTAGACCAGAGCGACCAATGCATTTCCCCAGGCTTTCATTTTTTGTGCTGACGAAAATGAAAGCCTGGGTACAGAGGCTAGTTTCCAATAGACCTGGCTGCTTATTCCTCTCGCTAAATCTGGCAACGCTGCTTGTGTTCCCAGACTGCTCTGCACCTGGCGTCTAAACAGAACCAGCATCTGATGGTGGCGGACCTCATCCAGCTGGGTGCCAGCATCAACGAGAGAGACGGCTCAGGAAAGACCTGCCTCCACCTCAGCGCTGAGAACGGATATGTCCGTGTCCTGGAGGTGAGTGTAAACCACCAGTGGTGTAAAAAGTACTCACATTTGTTACTTAAGTAAAAGTATCAATACTGTAATATCGAAATACTCTCCGTTACAAGTAAGTCGAATCCAAAATGTACTTGAGTAAAAGTACGAAAGTATAGGCATCAAAATGTACTTATTATGAAAATAGCAGATCTACAAGCTCACAATGCTCGCATTGCGACGCATTGTAGTGGAGTAGAACTAAAAGTATTGGGAATTGGAAATACAGTACTTTAGAGTATTAAAAAGAGGAGAATAATATTTATGGTTTAATAAAGATTCCTCTCCTCTTGAGAGCCCGGATCTCCGCCTTTTTTCAATTGATGTCTTATCCCGATTGATCCTATTTTTTACATCTTTTATCTACCTGCACGTCTCCGTTGAGCACCTGGTTGTTTTCTTGCCTCTGACTTGAGTAAATGTACTTACTTACTTTCCATGACTATCAACCACGTGTCTCTACCCGAGTTGAGTAAGCACCCTCTCAATCCTGGCGGCCTCTCCACCACTTCTAGTGGGCGTTTGCACACGTGTTTTCATTCTACTGATGACATTGTTTCTGCATTCTGCACTGAGGAATGATTTCAGATAAAATGTCATGCTTTGGCTAGGATATCATGGTTTGGACATCATTCTTTGGCACTTACACAAGAGCGAAAGTGAAGTAACGCAAGTGATGCTCGAGTTAAATTAATTTGACTAGGTTTATTAAAGTAAACTAGCATAAGTATGACAAGCTCCACAAGAAGTTATAGGACAACAACAATGTATGAATGAAGTTAATTCCAGTTAATTCAAGAATTAGTATAGAAGTAGTAACGTTACTGGTGCAGAAATGTTAAGAACTAGAATCATCCCAGAGTTACGTTGCCGCGCACTATGGGAAGAAGGAAATTGCGGGAGTTGACTCCACATGTAGTAACGGATGGGTTATTAGTTATTATTATGTGTCCTTATTAGTGTAGTGTAGTGTAGTCAACACGTTATGGCTCTGTACTACTGCCACCTACTGTCCATTTATTGTATTACACAGTGGGTGAAAGAAACACACCCCTTAAAGGTATATTCAGTGATTTCACTCAAAAAACCTTAGGTTTCGTTTTTGGCTGTGGGACCCAGCCTTTCGTCCAATCAGGATAGAGAGTAAAAAACGAAACCTAAGGTTTTTTGACCCCCAGGGGTTAACTGGGGACAGGGAGGAACTCCTTATATGGCCAGCACACTCTATAGTAGGGAGGATTATCACAACAAAACAAAAAAATAAGTGATATTTGAATTAAGTGAAATCACTGAATATACCTTTAAGACTAAACCCCACCCATCAGAGGTGTGGCGTCCAGAGGTACCTTTGACATGACATTTTGTGTGTGTGTGTGTGTGTGTGTGTGTGTGTGTGTGTGTGTGTGTGTGTGTGTGTGTGTGTGTGTGTGTGTGTGTGTGTGTGTGTGTGTGTGTGTGTGTGTGTGTTTCGATGTGCAGGGCGTTGCTGAAAATGAGCACCTGTGCTCAGCTACTTCCCTGGGTAAATAAAGAATAAAAAAATGAAAGGTACCTTTCAAAACCTATAGAAGTCAGCCTGGTACAGACGAACGGGACACCACTGTATGTAGCCTATGAAAGGCTCCTCAATTACATTTTGTAACTATTTTCAGCAATGGGATGATAGTTTTATTTGGTGGGTATATGAGCTGGTCGTTTTGAAAGTAGCTCTGAAGTAAATAAAAAGTGTGGGCAGCCCTGGTATAGATGATTATATATACCGGTATATATATTCATTCCGTGGGTAAATCCCTGTTGGCTACCCACATATTGGTAGCCTATATTAGACCAATATTGGCGTTACGCATTTCACTTGAATAATGTTGTGTGCGCACGTGCGCGTGCGGAGAAAGACAGTTATTTAATGAAACTCAAGATTATAACGTCCTGTCTCGCTGCCGCCGTGTATAGGCTGCACGGCTATTCCTGTGTGTGTGTGTGTGTGTGTGTGTGTGCGTGCGTGCGTGGCGTGGCGAGAGAGAGAGAGATCGTGGCTTCCAGGCGTGCGTGTGCGTGTGTGTGTGTGCGCAATCAAATGTACTCGGCAGTATGGCTGGCAGGCGAAATGGCGAATTCGAACGGTGTAATTGTAATAGTTTGGCACAAACCAAAAACTGTCAAAGAACAATGTTGATGTAACTAAGAGATTCGCTGAAAGAGCGATATTTTATATACAGAGATTTAGAAGGAATAAGCAAAATCGTGAGGCAAAAATTCCTCGCCTTCCTTGTTTATTTCTCCTGCGGAGTCCGGACAGTGGACAGGACTGTCAGGGAGACTCGGAGATCAGAGCAGCACATGCTGAGAGCTAGTAGCCAATTAAAAGACGGAGTAGTAGTTGCCAGGTTCGCGAATTGTAAGCGAGTCGTAGTGTGTGTTGAATGGCATTTGTGGGCTTGTGAATGAATTTTCTCACATGTAATTTGTGCTCACTTGCATAGACCTGGCGAATTTAGCGTGGTTAAAGGGCAACAGTGTTCCGGGGGTGTGGGTGCTTGGGGCGATAATGTTTGTAGTAAACAAATGCATTGCCGCCGTGAGTGTGGACGGGAGGCATCTTTGGTGGCACTGCAATGAAAATTTTTTGGCGGGTGGTGTCGAGTGTGGTCGATGGGCGTGATAGGAGGAGATAGCGTTGCAACACTGCGAAGGGTAACTGTGTGACGTCACTGCCCGTGTGTGTGAGTGTAGTGTGTAAGATGGTGTTGTGGGTGTTGCAATAGCGACGTAGCTGTTGTGGCTTTGGGTTTCTTGCCATGTGTTGGGTACAACTTCTCACTTGTTAATATAGATGACACTTGTGGTGAGTGGCATTATCAGTTCAAACCCATCGAGGAGTAATACGGTGAACAGACAAACATTTCTGTTAAAAACCCACTGGACTGGTTTTGTCTCCAGAGGCAATATTTTACTGTTGCACCAAATATTCATATGCTGGGTTCTTTCTGTCGTTTTTCAAATATTTCATGCATGCCGTTTTCAGTGACTCAGTCTGACTTGTTTGTACTGTTGAGACCTTCACCTGTTTGGCTCCATAAACTACTGCAGCATGTGTGATAACATAGGACTAGTGGAATCACATTATGGGTATACATTGTATACCTGTATTCTTCTCGCACCTACATTTTAGTGTGTTCTTCACTCTTAATGTATGCTACAACTCAATGACACCCAACCCGTGCAATTTGAAATCAAGAGGATAAAGAATCTGCAGTTCTGCTCTCTTATTGCTTATGTGTACAGTAAATGATTGTTTTGGTGGTTAGGCAAGTGGGCAGTATGTATACTACTTTAGGAGTTAGGACCACCCTAAGGAAGGAACTCTATCAATGCAACGCTATCTACTGCTTAACATGCAGTCTGTGGTAGTGGCCCTCAAAATGGAGTCTACTGACCGTGAAGTCAGGTCACAAACGAGTACTGTAGATCATCAGATTACCCAATATAACCTACTGATAGATAATCGTCCATAATCAAAATATCTTGATGAGACCCACTTTTAGTTCAGACTCTGTGGTGCGGACGAACGTGGCAACTGTTTGAAATATGAGCCCTTTTATTTTAGTGTTCAACCTGATGTTTATTTACTCTAGGTTCTGAAACGCATGATGCAAGATGGTGTCTATGTGGATGTGGAAGCTACGGATAACTATGGTATGTACTCTAGTGTAACCTTATTTTATGATTTGCTTGAACTTCAAGGCTTAATTGTCTTGAGCAAGATCAGTCTAAACAAGACCTACCTTTGATGCCTTATTCCAAGGAGATATAATTGAGGTATTTGCAATTTTTGTATGCAATCTGTCTGCATTCTTGTCAATGTGTTGGTGTGTGTCTGAAGCCTTATTGGTTACAGTAAAGGTTTATTGTACCAATGTAGTGGAAGAATGACTCTCGTCACTTGGCATGACAAACCCACAACAACAGCGATGTTTTTATGAGATTGTCCAGGCTTGACAGTTAACATTCTTCAGTTAAACTTCTCATGAAAATGACAGGTGAAACCTCAGGTTGAGGTTTGAATACCAAATGGGTCGCCCCTTTACCAACTCGCCCCGGGCGTACAGCCGGTGGAACTGGTATTCCTAAAGTAACCTAAGTAAATTAAGCAATAGGCCACGAGAGGTCTCAGGTTATCGGGTATTTTACAATGGCTGGGGGCTGGGGGCGTAGGCTTCTACCCCCCAGCCATTGTAAAATACCCGGTAAGCTGGGGCCTCGAGTGGCTTATTGGTTTTCTAAAACGGTTAGAAACATATAGCAATATTAACCTAATAAAGCTATTAAATTCACAAAAGTAGCTACGCTTTGTGCCCACCAGAGCGAGCCACATCACTTCAGGGGGTGGCGGTGGCTCAGGGGTAGAGTGCCTGGATGGTAACCGTAAGGTTGCCAGTTCGAACCTGGGCTCCCCCAGAGTTACTGTCGAAGTGACCTTGAGCAAGACACTGAACCCCTAATGTGCTAGTTGGTGCCTTGCATGGTTTCCGCTGCCATCGGTGTATGAATGGGTGAATGTAATGCACAATCTCTGTAAAGCGCCTTGGATAAAGGCGCTATATAAATGCACCATTTACCATTTACTTCCTTGCAAGTAGGCTATGTGACGGGAGAATAGCGCTTGATGTCTTTATGGGGCCGCCTGGAGCCACACATTCACAGTCATATGAGCCGGGCGGTGCTTAGACGCCCGCACGGCATGGGTTTGTAAGGCAATCAAGCGCTCCCCTTCCCCAGTACAGCTACAGAGATGCGGAATCGGCTGGGAATGATATAAAGTGATTGAAGGTGTGGGTTATCGGTGAAATTTACAACGGTCACGTGACGGTAACCAGCCAATCAGAATCAAGTATTGAGACTAACCGTTTTAGAAAGCTAAACTTAACTCCAGTAAAACGATGCCTAACCATAAACTTATTTCTAACCTAATTCTCAGTAAAACAAAATAAATAATACAAGAACCGGCGGACCGAGCGGTCGGCGTGAAATAATCGAGGGACGAGATGGTTTATGGGCAACCGTACCTGATACCTGATGTTTACCTCTGTCTGTTTGTCTGCCTGCCTACCTGTTTACGGTGTGTAATTGTGATTGCAGGGCTGAGCGTGTTGCAGTGTGCGGTGCTGGCTCAGAATGTGATTGTTCGCGACCTGGAGAGGAGCTCATGTCCCAGCCAGTCCAGGCTCCTCTCTCTCCGCAAAGAGCTGATGATGGAGACCCTGGAGTGTCTGCTGCACATGGGCAGCTACCTGCACACACCGGTCAGTGGTTATATGATCATGATCATAACCTCACTCATTACCCAAGAACAACATCAAAACCTATGTAATGATGTAATAAGCACTGTTGATGAAAATGCACAGGTAATGTCGTATGGCCTCTCTGGAAAAAATGTTCGGGGAATCAGGTCTGCACAGTTTCCGGAATTGCTCTTTCACACAAGTAGAACAGGAGGCTGTAAATAGCCTGTTTGACGTTAGCTACTACAAAATTGTGATATTTTTTTAATTGTGTAACCACTCCATTGCATACCAATGCGTGCCCCTTCCCTGGCTGGGTCCGAGCCCGAAAATAGCGTTTTTTTACCACCGTGTGAAAGTGTCACTGTTGCGCAGCCTAACACACACACACAAGCACGCGTGCACACACACGCACACAAACACTCACACAATGGATCTGCAGATCACACCTCAGCGCTGGAATGTGGTGGAAAGGATCCACAAACGAACGTCCCTCTATCAGTGACAGCAAATTCCCAGCATGCTTCAAAACAGCAACCATTGTTCGAGTCCTGTTAGCAACTTAGCACTTACACCCATAGTGAGCAAATGCTTTGAGAAACTCGTCAGAGAGATGATCAACAACACATTGCCACCCACACTCAACCCTCTACAGTTTGCTTATCGCCAGAACAGATCCACGGATGACGCCACAACTCTCCATACCCCCATCTCTCATCCGGAGAGAAAAGTCATATGTGAGAATGCTGTTCATAGACTATAGCTCAGCATTTAATACCATAATCCCCCCATACTAGACATCAAGCCTAAGAGTCTGGGTCTGAACACAAACCTCTGCAGCTGGATACTCAACTTCCTGACAGACAAGACGCCAGGTGGTAACGACTTCTGACCCTCAGCACAGGAGCCCCTCAAGGCTGCGTTCTGAGCCCTCTTCTCTACTCCCTGTACACCCATGACTGCGTGGCTCTGTTCAGCTCCAACAAAGTGATCAAGTTTGCAGACGACACCACAGTCATAGGCTTGATCACAGACGATGATGAATCATCCTACAGGAGAGAAGTGGAGAACCTGGCACAATGGGGCCAGGAGAACAACCTGGCTCTCAACGTTGACAAAACAAAAGAGCTGATCTTCGACAACAGGAGACCTCCCAGATCGGGGGTGCTGCATTGGAAAGGGTCAGAGAGTTCAAATTCCTGGGGGTGCACATCACTGAGGATCTCACCTGGGCAGTACAGACAGAGCGGGTGGTGAAGAAAGCACAACAACGCCTCTACTTCCTGAGGAGATTCAAGAAAGCTGGCATGGGCCCCAAAGTCCTAAAAGCTTTCTACAGAGGCACCACAGAGAGCATTCTGACTGGCTGCTTCACTGCCTGGTATGGCAGCTGCACCGCAAAGCAATGCAGAGGGTTGTGCGGACAGCCGAACGCATCAGCGGATGTGATCTCCCCCCATCGAAGCCCTGTATGCCGAACGTTGTGTCAGCAAAGCCAGCCGCCCACAGACTGGAAATAGACTGCAAAAAAGCTTCTTTCCCCGAACAATCAGATACTGTACATGAACGAACTGATAAGAAGCAGAGCGAAACCGGGCAAAGGAACACACACACACACACACACTCACACACACACACACACACACACACACACACACACACACACACAGAACATGACTGATTAATTGAACTGCATGACATAATAATAATAAACTAGATAAAGTGCCCCTCAGGGCACAGGTCTCCACCAGGGCAGGTCAGGTTGTGGCCTCCTGGTGGCGCTATAATAGGCCAATGTGAAAAGGGTGGCATTTCTTCTTACGCCTTGGATGGCAATTGGCAATTTGAGGCATTTTGTTCCAAAAATGTGTTTTGCAAAAATCCACCTGTTGGTGGCGCTATAACAGGCCAATGTGAAAAGGGTGGTATATATTCCTCAGCCTAGTAGGAAAGTCTGGGGGGCCAGTCCTGCAAACTTTGAAAGCCAATGTTAAAATTATTAGCGCCCCTCACTTCACACAGGTGTGATTTTTTACATGTCACCGGCTATTTAAAAAAATACATTTGAATTATATTCTGGTTAAATGTTTAAATAGTTAAGCAGCATTTATATAATTGACTTGTTGTAATGCCATAATGCATTTTTGATATACCGGTACTGATGTGATGTGGCACTGAATCATTGATTTCTTTCCTCAGGGGAACTATGCAGCCTAGAACATACGTAGAACTGGTGGATCCCTTTGGGCACATCGGTTTTTCACGAAGCTATGTGTTCATCTGTCCGGCAAGACAACCTGAAGACACAACGGTAATGTTTAGAGTTTGGTTCAAGCTTGAACTTGTCCTGGAGAGAAGCCTGCATGCTTAGAAGACCTTTAAGATTCCCCCAGTATTTTCCTGGAGGCTTTCTGTTTTGTATATGGGCTGTATTTCCCTCCAAGGATTCAAGCTTCTTATTTGAAGCATCCGAAGCGCTTATGCCAGGTGAAAGTGCTCGACTTGCCATCGGGAATTTTCATTTTCCCACCTGCATAACAAGCATTTAGGTGCCCGTCAGCTGGTTTCTATGAAACTTCTGTTGTTTGATACGTTGGAGTAGCAAGATGTTCTTACATTCCCACATTATGATAGAGGCCATCTGGAAACTATTGTTTTTTAAATATATTATATCTGCGCATAATATGCTACAGTATCTACAAGATACCTATAAGCGTAAGAGTATCTATAAGATAATTATCGAACCAGCAGACACAGCTTCCAGTTGGAATCTATAATATATTTGGAAGTGGATGGAATTATTTTTATAACGTGCTGCATGTGCAGGCATTATTATACCATCTAACATATGTTAACTGTTAAACAACCGTTTAATGTATGTTTATTACATTTAGGATTAGGGTTATTAACCCTTGTTTTACTTTATGAATGAATGGTATATTTATATATACATGAAACTTTACAGGGGATATTTGTAATTCCTTGTTTGTTTAGATCATTTTTGTCATGCTTTTATGTTAATGGAGAATCCCATGCTAGAAGGCTTTCTTACCTTTATTTGTAGTTGTTACGGCTATTGGCTATGTCCCCTACCATAAGCCCTAAATGAATAGAATTGGAATTGAATGGGGCTATGGGGTGTTGTACTAATTTGCTTATTTCCATTGCTCAAAAGTATTATATTTTTGTATATCCTCTCTTCATAATGTAAATAATATCCCAAGCGGCACACTTTACTACTTATTTCGATGGAAATAAGCAAATTAGCACAACACCCCATAGCCCCATTCAATTCAATGCAATTCATTGAGGGCTTTATGGTAGGGAAAATAGCCAATAAGGAGTTTTTGCACAAAAAAAAACACCTGGACCTCTTTGGTGGGGACGTAACAACTACAAAGAAAGGTAAGAAAGCCTTCTAGCATGGAATTATCCTTAAAAAAAAAATATATATCTTGGCTGACACATGGCATCACGGCGGAGCATGAATTACTAGACCCGAAATTGAAAAATAATAGAAAATAGAAAAAAGAAAAGAAAATGGCTCCATAGGTGTTCTTGAGGGAAAGTACTTAAATGTGTTGTTTCTATATGATTTTTATGTGCTGAATCAATTTCTGTCGTATGCCGAGAGCTACGAGTGAACGTTTTGTCATAACTTGAGTAATTTGCATAATGAGCTAATGTAATATCACATACTGTACAGATGTGCCATTCCAACACTTCAGACTTTCCTGTACTTCACCTGCATTTTTTCTGGAAATACTTGTTTTTCCAAGGTTCAAAGTGCCACTTTGACACTTATTTTCACCTTTGCAAATGCCCTAATGTCTCAGTGACAATGTTCTGACAATTTACTGACAATCCACTGTCTTGCCATTGTGCCAATGGCATGACGTGTGAAGTTCTCGAATGGCACATCTGTAAACCCAAAAAAACGGATGCAATGTTTTTTTTCAATTGATTCTGGTACAGTACATTTAGGTGTGGTTTGCGTTTGCGGAAAAAAGTTTGTCAAACGGTCCATGCGGTCCTTTATTAAGGTCTGTCAATAATGTAATGGGATGGAGTGGAACGATACAGGAGTGGAGATGGAGGTGTTTTAGAAAGTCCTCTTTACGTGGGAGTGGACGGGAGCAGTGTTTTTGCAACCATGTGATTTCCTGGTTTCAATGAGACTCAAACAATGAATCATAGGTTAACAAAGAGTTAAAAACACATAAAAACATGTCATTGGCAGTGTGGGCTTTGGAAAAAATACATGTCAAAACATGTGATTGGCAAAGAATGACCCTGACAATGCCGGGCAAGCTGTCTGCTTGTAGGCTACTACATATATTGGTGATTTCCTGGCTACTTTATTGCAGTATTATACATTTATACACCATTTTCTTTCCGTTCTCTGTAATGTTGTATTGTTTAATAATAATGATACGTAGCTTGCGGAGTTAGTTCAGTCAGATACTTGAGCGGCTTCATGTGCTCACGGGTGCATACATACAGTATACTCAAGGGGTTAATATGCTGCATTACTATGTGGGTGTATTCAGTGTTTGCAAGACCCACATGGCATGCTGATGTGGCAGTCAGCTGACCATTTGGGTGAGGTATTTAAGCTCACCTAGACTGCATGCTTCCTGCCTTCCTTCTGCATATGGTTCCTGGTTGTTTTTATGTGATGTTTGCTCCCGCCGCCACCCCAGCACCACCGGTGGGCTCTGTTATTTCTGTTCCCCATAAGGGGGTTGTTATTGTATATTTATCTCCCTGCTCTTAATGTTTAATGATGGTGTTTAATTGTGCCGAGCAGGATTTTGTTTTTTAGCAGAGCCGAACGCCAAGATAAAATATTATATCCACTCTTGTATTCTCATTCTATAATACATATTGGTTAAATCGATTTGTGAGTTATCTGACTGAACTAGGAACTTTTTTCCCCCTTCTAATTTACCCCCATAACATTCTTACAGTTTATACACATTCTTGTCTGGTTTATTGACTTTTTATTAATATTTTCATATATTTATATGTTCAAATGAATTTTATTTTAAAAGTATTCTTTATGTGCATATATCTTGTACCATTTATAAACCCTCCATAACCAAGTTTATTACAAGCAGTGTAATGTGGTGTTGGCGTTAATTAAAAAGCTGAAATAAGATGCTGTATAATAGTGCTTCTTAAATCAGCGGGTCAGTACCAAAAGTGGGTTGTGAATGTTTTGACATGGCCACAGACAAACGACAACTTTAATGCAGGATTACATGGTAAAAGATACAGTATAATACTGCTGGGAATATGATTGGGATAATGATTTGGACAGCATTTGTGTGTTTTTTGCCTGGTGCCAACGACCGTAGCTGCCTCTAGGCTACCTCTAAGCCAATGGGAGACTTACCCATAAAACCCATAGTCTGAACGGCATAAAAATCTAAAACCCATGCTCTGAATGCCGCAACGCGGAGGGAGTGGCAACAGAAGCAAATGTTATGAGCTAACTGGAGCTAGAGGAAAGACATAACAAAACACAGTGAGTGAACCAGCAAAAGAACGTAGAAAATGAACGAAAACATCACGCGACACCTTAGATCTCCATATATGGTTGTCAGTCCATCATATGTCAGTATGACATCATCAAACCCTCTACACTCAAGACACGCTATATATGGCCATTGTGCATTTTTTTGGTCAAAGTTGATCCCATGCCAAAGCGACGGCACTCGCCCAGCCCAGCAGTCTCCCGCCACCCAGGCCGATGCGTGCACGCAGCGATCTGCCCCAAGGGCCCCCAACAGCACGACCTCAACATCATCAGGGATCTCCATATATGGGAATATATATGTAGTCGCAATGTAGACGACATCGCCAGGGGTCCTTCCCCATATTATGGGAATGTCAATATATGGCCATATCACCTCAAACCTTTATATCTCCATATATAGAGCTGACCTGTTCTGACATTCCATATGTTGATCCCACCCCATCCGTCCTTTCTGTTCTGACATTCCATATGTTGATCTGACCTCATCAAACCCTGTACACCCTGATCTGACCCTCCATGCTAAAGTGCCAGCGCTCGCCCAGCAGTCTGCCGTCTGCCGTCACCCAGGCGGATGCGTGCATGTGATCTGCTTCTCGTCCTCAGGGGATACAGGGGTGACACTCACTTCTGCTGAATATAGGAAAATTAGAATCACACAATTTGTGCAGAATTAGGAGAGCTCACACAGGCAGGAAACGTCATAGTAGACGCCGGCACCACTGTATATAATCAAATAAGTAATGAATTACTGTGAGCTCTGAAATTTCACGGAAATTCACAACACTGGCTATTTATGCCGCAGTATTACCGTAATACAGTATACCGTTACATGCCTAGTGTGTGTATATTTATAGAGAGAATCGGTAATGTGTATGAATATACAGTCAACCTTCAGTGAATGCAGTTAGCATAATATAATTGACAGTGAACATCAACAGCAGTTAGCCTGAGCAGGCCTCTGAGTCTGACGGATTGTTGCGTACATCCCAGTAGTCTATTAGCAAAAGTGCCAGAGTGAGTGAGCAGTCAGTAATCATTAATCCAAGAACGGAGGGAAAAAAGTGTGTGGGGTTGCTTATATATTGGCTACCGGTAGGAAGGACCAGCCGAGTCTTGGTTAACTTGGGGTAGGCTACTTCACTTGCTGTCATGTTCTGGATGAAGTCACCAGTCATAATGTGAAATTACCATTCCATTGGGGAGTTGAGAAAGAAAAGGCCATATCCGTTGTTTGATGATTTTGTGAGAGAGGCAAAATTGCAATCACATAGGGAGGGACCTCTATAAAGCACACCTCAACACGCTTTCATTTCTGCCATTGGGGTCACCACAATGTGAAAAGTTGAATACACAACTTACACTGCCCTGGGTAGACAACCCAGCCTGGCAGAGATACAGTATGCACTCCACGGAGAGTGGCCCTTTCTATAGTTGTGTCTGAGGTTGCTAGCTCAGAACCCTTAATTGTTCTGTATTAAGAGTTCTGTCAGAGCTAGAGAGGTTGGCTAGTAGTCACAGAAGTACTTAGAAGTATGTGAAAATGTACATTGTGTTAGTCTATACAGGGCTGCTGCATATTAAATTGAATCCTATTTGTCTGCAATAAATGTTGCGCTTGACAGAGGTCCGTCCTTTTGGTGTAGTCATAAAACGCGTACTCATGAAACACACACACACACACACGGTTAAAAGCTGAGCATTTCTGCCAAGTTGTGATGTGATACATACAACCAAGATGACTTAATAATAATTGTTAGGAGTTTTAAAGGTTCCAAGACATTGAGGAACAAGTTCACTCAAAGTCATGTCACGTCAGGCTATGCATCATAACATGGTATTCAACTGAAAAGATTACAGTGGACTGACAATACAAAACAACTGCAGTGTAATTAAACTTCACAAGTGCTTTTAGAGGCATTACCAGATACTAGTATGTGTCAGAGCTTGTCTCACACAGCATACTTTACTTGCATGTACGTACAAAACGCTCTTCTGCGCACCCGAGGTTGATGATGGCATGTACTGCATTTTGTACTTGAGTAAACGTATCAATACTGCAATATAGATCTACCATAATTATGTTACAAGTAAAAGTCTGGGATTCAAAATGTAATTGATTAAAAGTACAAAGGTATTGTCATCAAAATGTACTTAAAGTACCAAAAGTAAAAATAGTCATTGTGCAGAATGTCCCATTTTAAGTTTTCAAATTATTCAAATTCAAATTATTTTCAAATGGCAGAAATGTGTATAGTGCTGAATTGGTTAATGTACATGTTGTAATAATAAATAATCAACTTTTACAAAGTACTTTTTAAACGGGTCAAATACGGTATGTCAATATGAGCAGTGTAAAATATGCAGGCCTACATAATATGGTGCATGATACTGTACTGTAGGTGCATGGTTAACGGTAGAAAATGGCAGATAAAATGGATATGTACATAAGGTAATGTTTGCAATAAAGTTAGGCAGTTAAAACAGCAGATGTACGTAGTAACATACAGTTTGGCAGTATACTGTACATAAGTGGCAGTGACAGTGCAGCAGTACTAGACGCCCATGGCATTTTTTCCCCCCTTTTCTTTCTTTTTGAGAGGCCCCTGTCAGCACAGGAGTCCGTGGAAATGTCAAACCCCTGTTGTGCCCCAGCCAGTGCTTGACATGACCGGTTCGGAAAGGAAAGTTTTTATTTATTTATTGCTGTTTGTGAGTTTATTATGCATTTTGCATCCCATATATATTTTTGGGATGGCATTTTAAGGATGGCAATGTCAGACGGTCCATCCATATGTCTTAAAGTAGGAAACAATGTGCATTATGCTAGTCTCTAAACCGTACAGTTTGCCTGCCATATCATTTAAATTGGATCCTGTTTGTCTGTATGCAGGGAAATAAATGGATGACAGCCTGAATGGCGGATGGCTGTGTGTGTGTGTGTGTGTGTGTGTGTGTGTGTGTGTGTGTGTGTGTGTGTGTGTGTGTGTGTGTGTGTGTGTGTGTGTGTGTGTGTGTGTGTGTGTGTGTGTGTGTGTGTGTGCGTGTGTGTGTGTCCATCTGCTGGATGAACATAATGTATTGTCTTAGCCATTAATTTCCTATGATGGTCATTTTAGACCAGGAACACCACTGGTGACAACAATGTTTAAACTACTCAAAATACCAATTATAATGGTGATCCTCATGTTTAATGTAGGCCTACAGCTGTGCGTTAACTTAAAGGTTGTTTAAGTGGTCATTTTGTTTAAATATGTGTTAGATAGATATGTATTGTGATAGAAATACTTTAAGCTATACAGTGTGTTCAGTAACAGGGGTCTCCCCAGCTTTTTAATAAACATTGCCAGGTCGGTACTGTAGGACAGTTTGGGCACTGTTTTCAGAATTTGCAAACTTTTTTGCATCTTTTTTAGGGCACTTTTGGGGGCGTGGCACTTCGCCATTTTGGATACATCATCAGGTTGGGGTCAGGATGGATGTGTGTGTGTGTGAGGGCAAATGTGAGTGAGGGACATGCATGCCCCAGCATGCCTATGACCCCCCCCTGTGGTGTGAGGGGAAGAGATCTAGGAATCTAGGTTATCTGTGTATTCAACTATATCTCAGTGAGAGAGACACCACTGTTCTTAATTAAATGTTTATAATGGTTAATTGTGCTATGTCTATCTTCAAACATTATCTTTGTCAGTCAACTTATAGATGAACCCAATTAGGCCTGTCTCTGTGTGTGAGGCTGTTTGTCAGTCAGTGCGTGCGTGCATGCGTGGTTAACGATAGACGTCAACCATTATGCGTTTGTCTGTGTCATGTTAATTAAATCTATCTATCTGTCTATTGATAAGATCTATCCCATACCAGGGGCATGTCTGGGCAGCTAGCCCTCACAACGGACATAATGTGTTGTTGTGCTGGGTCGTGGGGGGCGAGGTTGAGGTGGAATACACATCACCTGTCTGGGGCGTGAGGCATTGTTCGGGGGTAGTGGCGTGGTGTAGGCCTATACACTGTGGCTCTCTATAAAGAGTTGAGGCTTATAGTCATAACAGGATCGGACGAGCGTGTGGAGCGTGTGGATTTTTTTACCTGTCCCGCCGTCGTGGTGGTTTTAATTGAGAAAGTTAGTAAGTATCCTATAGTTTCATTTATATTTCTATATGGATAGGATTAGGACGTAACGATGTAATGAGAGAATGTACCCAACACATCTGATGTGGTATGCATGGGTTTTCAACAGGCGGTCCGTGGACCACTGGTGGTCCGTGAAGGTGTTGCATGTGGTCCCTGACCATGCATTTAGTAATGTAGGTAATGTAGATTCGTATTTGAATTTATTGTATTGGGTTAGGGTTAGAGAAAGTTGAGAAACAACGCAGTAAATGATCTGGTGACAAATGATGACGCGTCGATGTTGTCAGTTACTGGGAAGTCGGATGTCAAGAACTTCCACAGAAAGGTGAGTTAGAATCTTAAGGGAAACCGTACCGGATTGCCTGGTTGAGTCACCATTATAAGGAAATGTGCCCATAATCAATCGCAAGTGTCTGCTTACTCATAGAGTAAGTTACAATGAACAGCAACATGAGTTTAATATGGAATGTTAATTTCTTTCCCCCACACCACGGCGGTATCCCCCCTCCCAACACAACAATGGTCCCCAGGTTGATTATCAGTCAGGGTGGTGGTCCCCAGGTTGATTCTATAGTCAGGGTGGTGGTCCCCAGGTTGATTCTCAGTCAGTGTGGTGGTCCCTGGTTTCTAATCAGTTGAAAACCACTGTGGTAGAGGACACCGTCATTGTGCGGTAGGTTTTACCTCTGATATTGTGTAGGTATGTACCGTATTCTACTTTGTTGTCTTTGACGTTTTAAGATCACATATGCACATGCATAATGTGATCTTAAACTGTACTGTATTATTGTTATACGCGAGGTGATGTCCTTTTTTCACGCTGTATGTCTATCATCGTATTAGCGTCTTTGACGATAATGTGTGTAATCCTGTGTCACTCATCTTTCCTAAATAAAATAATGATTCTAAAAAATGCAATTATGTTTCTCCGAAGCATGGAAGACGATTTCTGAACTGCCCACAGCCCTCCTATGAGACACAGGACCTATTATATGAAGATAGGTTGAAAAGTGTTGAAGTGGTCCTTTAACATATTCATACCATTAGATCATTACATGTGGGATACCTCGAATACATTTTTAAAACTCTGATGGGCAAACCCTTTCTGAATAATATATAAGAAAGAAAATACAGTGTTCTCCACATGTTGTGGACTGTTTATCCTGGACCTGTATCTCTGAATAGGATATCTTTACACAATTTTTAATTCCACGTATACAGGCGGGTTCCCAAAATAACCATGTCCGTCATGCGTGATATAGATAGCCAACCAGTGTGCTCTGGGTAAGGGGCCCCGGGTAAGATTAATTTGCCCTCACACACACCCCCATCCTGACCCCAACCTGATGACTTATCCAAAATGGCGAAGTACCACGCCCCCCAAAGTGCCCTCGGAAAAATATGCAAAAAACTGTGCCCATATATACTACTTAGGCCTACTGTATACCTTCTTTTTTTTAATGTGTGTGTTTTTGGCTTTCACCTTTATTTTATTTTATTTATTTATTTTTATGGAGGGACAGACAGTAGGCTGACAGGAAATGGGGAGAGAGATGGGGGGGGGGGGGGAAGACATGCAGTAAGGGCCGTCGGGATCGGGAGTGGAACCCGCGGGCCGCAGCACACTGCCAGACTGGATTACCAGCCAAGGTGCCTGGACCATTGAGTCATGGCCCAGGCCCTGTATACCAGTTGTATCCAGTACTATTTTGCGCAGGTAAGCCATGCCGTTGTTAGACCCCGTCTTGTTATGATACATGTATTGTTTTATGATTCTGTACATGTATTTTTTTTAAGTTGTCATTGTACATCTATATGATCGCGGATTTGTATACATATGGTGTGTGCTTCTAATTGTACTTCTTATACTGTGTTTTAGTTAGGCTACTGGGTTTAGACTGAAGCCTGTTTATTTAGTTAGTGTCACACGAAATAAATCTACAAACTTACAATTCATTGTGCTGCTATGCTCACATAGCGTGAGCTATAATATTGTCTATTTCCACTATATCAAGCTATAGCCACAGGTGAGCTGTGAGAGGTAAATCCATATGTCATCATAATGGGCATTATTCCATCATAAAATGGCATTCAACGTTGACATTACAGGGGATTGAAGTGTAATTTCAGACTGTAATTAGCTCTTGTCAGAGCTTGACTGGGGTAGCATAGTACTGTACCATGGAATTTGGGGCCTTTTTTTGAGGGTCCCCTGTCTGTCAGCACAGAGCCTCTGGAAACTTCTAATGCCCCATGCAGCTAATCCTTCACAAGACAGGCAATCTGGGAACCCATTTGGGTTTAAAAACAAATCACACCATGTGAAGTGAGGTGCGCCCAGATTTTTGGAGGCATGTCGATGATGTTCTCATGTCTATGAAAAATTTAATAAATGTATTACAAGATGGTATTACAAGAATTATGGTATGACGTCTTACCATACTTTATCCTAAACAAACATTAAAGTCCATTTTGACTGGGAGGGGAACATCGTTATTAGGCTCTCAATTAAAGAAGTAAATGTACCGACAATTGTAAATACTCCAGTAAAGTAAAAAAAATACACAACATTGTACTTAACGCACGCCCCTGCAACAACCCAGGGACTTAGCGCGTGGAGCTACAACCACGGCGAGCTACAACCACGGCGAGTAGTACAGAACTTGAGTAATTGTACCTAGTTACTTTCCTAGTGTTCGTTATGCTCTTAAAGTGAAACTGCTCACTGTCAAGTGGAAACAAAAGTAGCTGGTGACTCCATGTGTATCAGCGGTATGGTTGTCTATGTCCACACACTCCACAGGACAACGATAATACGGAGGAGAAGGAGAACTGACTCACAAAAGGTCTAATGGTGAAAAGTATGAGTAGAATATGTCTTATTATAAACCCAGGAACAGTCTAATGGTCCCTCAGAAAGAAGGCAGGACATTGATTATGAAAGTATTGATGTCACGTCAGGTGAAGCTACTGTATGTGCTCTGCCTCCGAACTTGATAGCTCAATAAGAGAAATCTATTTCAAGATCAATCCATGAAAAATGACTGATTAAATAATCGCTCCAACTGAATGAGACGAGAGATTTATGATAATTAGGAAGATTAACTTCCTCCACACTTCCTATTCAGCTGTCACAGCTACTGTTGCTATGTCTGCTTATTATAAGTGACCGGCTTGTTTTTATTTTATTTTGCTTGTAAATATTTTTGTGTTGTATTTTTATGTTTTTTGGGGCTTGTTTCTAAAGTGTAGTTGCATATTTGGGCTTGTTTCTAAAGTGTATGTAGTTGCTTATTTGGGCCTGCTTCCAAATGTGTTTAAACCAATTTGGTTCGGATGAATGTGTAATTGTGCACTCCACTCTTCAAACCTCCATTTGAACATTTAAATACCTGGGACTTTGGTTAGATTCAGAGCTTTCTTTTTGGCCTCAAATTGATTTCATTGGAACTAGGGTAAATAATGTACCTAGATCAATTAACTGATTTTCTTATGTGTTGTCTTTTTTGTAGGTTTGTTTTGATGGTGTCCTTATCATACGCACCATTGTGTTATGTATGATTCTGTATTGAACTGTTTATCACCCCAAGCTAGGCGACATTTCCATTGGTTACTTTTTGTGTTCAAATGTTTTTATTTTAATTATCCCACATACTTAAAACAGTTTTTGAACCGATTCTCATTAGCTGATTCTCTAAGACATACTCAACGTGCTCAGAATCTCTAGAGAGATAGGTAGACGTGCTTTTAAGGTCAAAGTTTGTTCTTGTTGTATGTTGTACCCTGAGGACCCCCTTGAAAACGAGTTGCTGCAACTCAAGCGACTATCATTTATTGAAATTTCAAAATAAAAAATAGGCCTAGTTCAATTTATTCGCAATATATTTTTTAAAATAACAGATCTAAAACCTCACGTGATCTGCTATTATCAATGGGATAATAGGATGTACTATCTTGGGACACCGGAAACTGGTGGATAAACTCTGCAAACATGTTTGTCAAAATCCCCCCCAAATGTCAATCTGACTCATAATGACCTTTCACGATAGATTGCACCGGTTCAGTTTGTGCTGCGGTAAAGACAATCTGTGGAAGTGAGGACGATGGCGTAGACTGTTTGCTTTACTTCCCAATGTATGAATGAATGTAAAGCGCTTTGAGCACTTAGAAAAGCACTATACAAATACTATTTGTATTTAGAGTGATGACAGAACTGTCATGAAATTACAGCATTTATATTTAGATATTTTACAACTTCTTCTGAATTCCTCTAGAGGCCTGGATCCTACAAATGTGTTGTTGTACTCGTCTCCACCAGGCTGAAGGCATGGGGAGAGGGTATGTTTTACACTCTGTCTGTCTGTCTGTCTGTCCGTCCGTCCGTCTGTCCGTCCGTGTGTGTGCGTGCGTCCGTCTGTCCCTACGTCCATTTGTGTGTGTACAGCTAATCTCCGGCACCGTTGGCCCGGTCAATGTCAAACTGTGCACACACACTTGCTGGATGCCAATGACGAACCTCTGCCCCAAATTGTCCACAATGGCCTGTTATAGCGCCACCATAAGGCCGATTTTAGCGAAACACATTTCTTTATATTCCTCGTACAGATCTTGTCCATATATCACGCAAATCGCTATACACTATCTCTACAGTCATGTAGTCAATACGGACCTGTCCGCTTTACCCATATTCCATCCCCAATCGCTAAGATTGCCTTCCCAATATATGCAGTATTTGTCCATTTCCAACAAAATGCCTCAAATCTTTCACACAGCATGCGATTTCCGTGAAATTATGCACACACATTCCCACTAGGCTGAGGAAGAAATGCCACATCTGCCAGTTATAGCGCCACCATGAGGCCAATTTAGGTAAAACTTATTTATGTACATTACTCGTACATATACGTACATATACATCACGCAAATCGGTATACACTATCTCCATATTAATGAGATCAACACGCATCTCTCCGCTTTCCCATATTCCATCCTGATTGGCTAAGATTGCCTTCCAAACTTTGCAGGTTTGGTCCATTTTGAACAAAATGCCTCAAATCATTAACACAGCGTGTGATTTCTGTGAAATTATGCATACACATTCCCACCACCAGGCACAGGAAATGCAACTTCAATGTTTACACCTATAACTGCACCGATCTGTGTACAACTTTTTATGTGCACTACTACACGAATACACTGTTCGTTACGTGTTATATATTTTTTGCTCCTACTCATTTTGTCCAAACATCACAAATACCATTATCCTGGTGGAGACCTGTGCCCCGGGGGTCACTTTTTCTAGTTGTGGTTGTTTTTGTTTTGTTTTTAACGCACTTTAAAAGACAACCTAAAAGCCTTAGATGACTGTCCTGTTACAGGTGGAAATACATTAAAGAGTTAAGTGTTGAACAGATTGCATAAGCTTGGCTACACTATTCTCTCTTAGCTAGATTAAAGCTGAGTTTTCCCAAACACCGAAATGCAACATACGTGCAATACACACAAACGCGCGCGCACACACACACACACACACACACCCCTCTTCAGTTCAGTTTATTTTTCAACACTTTTGGACAACAAAATACATGTTGCTAACGCTGACGAAGGCCACACAGGCCGAAACGCATTCGTTATCAACGTCAGAGGTAAATAGATTAATATGAAAAGGACATACATTGAGTGCTGGCATTTTCTTCATTTCAACAAAATACATTCCTGTGTTATGTACATCAGTAGCCTGATTATCAGACTCTGAGCTTAGTTCACTCAGTGGAGTGGGTGGGGTCTATGGGCTGGAACCAGGCTAGTACATCAGTGCATTCGGGACAAGACATGAAAACCTATATTTAGACAACCCACCATGAATAATTTCCCCCCTCCAATAGGACACCTGTTTGCACCCTCACAATAATTAATAAAACAATCCCAAGAATAATCAGTCTGTGATACTTAAAACTGCAGTCCATGTGCCTCCAGAGGTATAATTTATGCCATAGAATGCCCCTGTACCAAACTGCAGATACATTGGCAAACACTCCCATACTCCCAGACCATGTACAATACTTCTGCATTGATGTGGCTTATCAACTTAGCTTATCTTTCACTCACACACATATCCTGTTAACATTCTCTGCATGTCCAAATGAACAGCTAAGCAGAACATGATTTGTACTGCAGTCTAAAACAGCCACGCTTGCCTTTAAAGGAAAACAGCTATATTTTGTGGGTGTCATTGCTGTGATTATGTACTTAAGCTCGAATAAGCCAGGTGTTTTGGAATGGCAAACAACTATTAATTTATATGGGTCAAAATAATGTAATTTGAACACTAGAGCTACCTTGATTAACCACTTAAACCCTACATTATACTTCAGCTTATAACATGTTGCATGGCGACAATAGCCTGTCTGCTACTAGTTATTAGATCTGCTATTATTATTATTATTACTTGCGCAAGCAGAGCGCGCAAGTAATAATTTCGCCCAGTCTCTTTCGCCGTGACAGCCAACCCGCCATTTGATGCTTATGCAAAAAAACATCAAATCTGTGCCCGTTTTGCTGGGACCAGATTACACAAATGACCATATTTCTTACGTCATCATTGAGAGCTAGTCATACGTATACTATATACATAACCAGTAAAAATAAAATAGCAAATTGTGCCTGATCTGCTGGCACCGAAGTACGTGGTGTGTATTTGTATGACTAGCTCTCAATGATGACGTAAGAAATATGGTCATTTGTGTAATCTGGTCCCAGCAAACCAGGCACAGATTTGCTGTTTTCTTGCATAAACATCAAATGGCGGGACAGCTGTCACGGTTTTTGGCGCAAAGTAACCACAGTATACCGCTAATCAACTTACAACTACACACTTTATACAATATAGAGTATAGAGTATATATGTATACGTATATAGTATATGCCATTGCCTATATACTATATATATATACTATATATATTTCTTACGTCATCATTTACAGCTAGTCATACGTATACTATATACATAATCAGTAAAACTAAAATAGCAAATTGTGCCTGATCTGCTGAGACCAGAGTACGTGGTGTGTATATGTATGACTAGCTCTTAATGATGACGTAAGAAATATGGTAATTTGTGGTCGTTTGGTCCCAGCAAACCAGGCACAGATTTGCTGTTTTCTTGCATAAACATCAAATGGCGGGACAGCTGTCACAGTTTTTGGCGCAAAGTAACCACAGTATACCGCTAATCAACTTACAACTACACACTCTATATAGTATATATGTATACGTATATAGTATATGCCTATATACTATATATACTATATATAGTATATGCCTATATAGTATATGGCTGCTTTGCTGGGACCAAACGACCACAAATGACCATATCTCTTACGTCATCATTTAGAGCTAGTCATACATATACTATATACATAATCAGTAAAAAATAAAATAGCAAGTTGTGCCTGATCTGCTGGGACCAGAGTATGTGGTGTGTATATGTATGACTAGCTCTTCACCCAAACTTATATAGATAGAAACTTGAATCATACTTAATAATACTAGGTGTTTATATGCATAAAGTAGGTAGGTAGCAAATAGTTACATCTAAAAATTATACATTTCAAACGTTCCTTCACAGAGATACTGAGATTTGACAGTTTACAGCGGTCGAAAGGACTTGCGCGCTCTGCTTGCGCACTAGTTGGCCATTTATGGCCTACTAGTGTGCAACAAGCAAGTATGCACTCGACAGAGTGCAGTTCTAGTTGTTTTTTATGTTTCAATGTGATTTTATTGGAGGGAATAGCAGAACTTGCTGGCACGCTAGCATAGCACGCTTATGACTCAATTAATCAGCTTTCTGCTCCTGGCCATTTCTTTCTTGGCAAAATTTTAACTTGTGATGTGACTCATTCCATTCAGAGGCTTAGTTAATCAACATAATCAAAAAGCTGTGGGCCAGGATGATGATTAGAAAAATAATCTAATGACATTCGAATTCTTCTGTATGGCCCGCCCATGTTCATATTAAAATTATACCAGTATGCGAGTGCATTAGTATCATGTTGACTGACTAATTGTTTATTTACTTACTGTATACAGTAGTTGAAGAGATTAATACAAAACTATAGGCTATTTGTTAAACATCTCACAAAAATACAGTATAGTACTTCATTAAGGGCTTACTGAATAAGGAAAGGAGCTGCTTGAAAATCTGAGCCCCATGGTAGGCTACTGTCTACCACCATTATTTATTAAAGAATACAGTCATTTTGGCATTTCTGAGACATAGAGACATACAGTAGAGCCCACACATAAAGCCTTTGATGTTCTTAACATTTCACTTCTGTTTGGCACCAATGTACAGTAGGTAGGGCTTTCTATGAAGATATGCAAGGCTGCTTGAAAAACTACCATACAGCACACAGAGTCAGAGCGCCCTCCTCGGGTACAACGGTGGAAGGCTGATCCTACAGTCAGAATATTAATTAATGGTATAGGCCTGTTTATCATGTGTGATGTGAGGAGGGAAGAATACAAGTTGTTTGTTTGTTTGTTTGTTTGTTTGTTTACAGGCATTTCTTCTTTATCTGTAGAACAGTGCGTTGAGACAGCAAAGTGCGGCTAAAGAGTAAGCAGAGATTGTGAACCGGATTTGAATCCGGGATGTTGTAGTATAGGTGATTTATGTGTTCAGCAGGTTGAGCCATGCAAGGCCCATGAGGGCTGTCCTTTCTGACACACTGAGGAAATGACATGAGAAAACATCTACTGAACATGTGAATCTGACGGAATATCACATCAGTACTGTACAGATCACTGACTGAATGTAAAAAAAAGTAAAAGAGAGCCCCCCCCCCCCCCCCCCCCTAAAAAGGTTATTGTATTAAAATTGTTAATTCATCAATTCATCAAATTGATTGGTTTGTTTCACTGTTGCACCCCTGTTGCATACCACGTTGTGTATTTGATATTTGTTTTGAGATTGTTATTGTTATTTACGATGCAACTGCAATTTGTGAGAAGCTTGCACTGAAGAATTTCACCCACTCTTTCACAAAAAAAGGGTGTGTGACAAAAAGTTGAGTTGAATTGAATTTCCCTGCTGAGCTACCAGGATGCCCAATATTGGTGTCTCTTCTGTGTACTGTCAAATAAAATGCATAAATCCCTTCAAAAATAACAATATACTTGCTAATCTGGGGCAAATCTGATAACAGTGTATTTTGTATTTGTATTCTTTAATACCTTTCCACTTTTCCTGTTACAAGACGTTTCCTTTCGCAGCTATACTAGAACCATCCACAATGAGCTTCCAGAAAGCCTGCACTTTCCACAGAGTCAAGACAATTCAAAACCATCCAAACTGTACAGAAATGGAGTGATACAGACTGTCAAGCAAACGCTGCAGCATCTTTTAATCATTTTCTCAAAGTAAGTAGTTCACATCATCTATCCTCTCTCTCTCTCTCTCTCTCTCTCTCTCTCTCTCTCTCTCTCTCTCTCTCTCTCTCTCTCTCTCTCTCTCTCTCTCTCTCTCTCTCTCTCTCTCTCTCTCTCTCTCTCTCTCTCTCACACACACACACACTTTGCAAGTATTGTGTGATATTGCCTCATGCACTTGAAAGGATGGCAACTGTTAGAAGAGATACAGAGAGGTTCCAACCCCCCTCCTCCTCATCCACCACTGGCTGAGGAGATAGAGCTTGGCTTTTCTGTTGACTGCAAGAACCTGATAGCACCTTCATTCAACTGTACCACAATGTGATACTGTACACTGCAGGCACACAGCGCAGACAAGACATATACACCCCAAATATTGGACGGGGCACAAGTTCACACAAACGCACAACGTAACGCATCACAAATCAACAGAGATCATGAATAGTAAAATCATACATGAACAGAGACGTACCAGCCCTATTTTATGCTTTGGCTATTATAAAATAGTCAATCTACAAGCTCGCAATGCATTGCATTGTGACAAGCTTATAACAAGACACGCATTATAAGCTTGTAGATCTGCTATTTTTTCATGAAATGTGCAATTCTTTGTTTGTTTTACACCAGGGTTAATGTGGTTCCAAACCAGCTGTTGTTATTTTTTGAAAGCTATAAAAAACTCACCTTTTACTAAAGGATGTAATTTACCTATTACATCCTTTAGTGTGAATGGATGCAGGCAGGAAGGTTCATAATGTGGCATAGGGCTGGCTGATACTGACAAAATCTTATAGATCAGGTGTTTTGGAACATTGCCTTTCTAATTAAAATCAGGCAGGAAATAGGGCTTATCACGATCACGAAATTCCAGACCTTATCCATTCTCCTATTAATATACATTGATACTGTACCCTAATGTGTCAGTGAAAGAGATATAGCAACATCAAGATGTATCTATATCAGTGCTACTCAACCCGCGGCCCATGGGCTGCATGCTTAATCTGCTTCCCGTCATGGTCATATCAATAAAAATATAATGAGTTATTTTCATTGTTTTGAACAAGATTGTAGGTATTGTATTGTTTGTTCCAAGAGAAAGTGATATGGCCTGATACTGTCAGTATTAACTACTTATACTTATTTATTCACCTGATGATATTGTTCATTATTATGTTCTCTGCATATTGTGAATGAAGCCTCATTTTGTAACTTCATCATTAATCACAGTGTTTTTGTTCATTGAGGTTTGGCTTTATAGATGGAAATGTGTCTTTTTACTCCTTTTTTACTCCTTTTTTTTACACTAGTCGTGTAGTCTGTTACAAAATAAATGTGTAAACATTTCAAAATATTACTGACATTTTTAGCTTGCGGCCCATTTAGCTGAGAGGCCCCTGAGCCATCTTAAGTTGAGTAGTTCTGATCTATATATTCAAGTTGTGTCACCTTTTGACTTTGAAACTATTACCATAGGGTTTTTATTCATTATTCAACCAGGTAAATGAAGAACAATTACTTTCAAGAACAGCCTATTAGAGCTGTTTATATGCATAAGATGTGTAAGTGTTAATTAGAAGTGTATTTATCTATGTTTTAACTCCAGTAAGCGGATCAAGTCGCAAACTAGTTTTGTCGTACAGGTGAGCTTACAAGGAGAATATACCTGATTCTCCCTGCATCAGCTATACTGTGATGTCCATCATGTCCATGCCGAATAAGAATAAACATGACATGACAGTACTGTCATCCTCCATTTGCATGAATCAGTTTTACCTTCCGACAATCTGCTCAATCTAATAGAAGGGGTAGACAGCTAGCTCACCTGTCCGTCAAACCTCCGCTAGCCATGATGTGCTGCCTTCCAGTGGTGATTATGACTGCAATGCAGGGATTATGCAGCCAAACAAGAGGGTGGAGAAAGCAATCAAGGGGCAGGGCATCAGAGTGTAAGGGAGGGGTACGTGTTATCTTCCAGATCTCGCTATCCATTTGCCTGCTTAAATTCCTAGCACGTTTCCTGTTCTACTATTTGGTTGTGAATCGATACAAAACAATCAACATTGGTGGGGAAAATGCAGATTGATTTAATGACGAAACCATGTATGCTGAAGAACAGTCAATAGACAGAAATGAATGATACTACATAACTGGTTTTATTTGGCTGCAATTGTTACCTGATCATTGACATCTCCCATTCCAGAGGACCTGAATTTTTCTGACACATTGATCAATTGAAAAATAAGAATTCCCATTAAGTCGTACCGTTACCCAACAACTATTTATTGTTGCGTCAACAGGTGATTGTTTGTTCGCAAATACAGCCGAGAAGAATCCAAAGAAAAAGCCAGTGAATGTAGCGTGCTTTATCAGAGCGGAAACCCAAACCAAACCTGAGTGGAGGATGCTGGGAGTAAAACTCATGTACATGTCGGCAGTGGATGGGAATAAAAATAATTAACTCAGTAACTAGAACGCAGTGGAGAGCTTGAAGCCATGCAGGTAACAGAATATAGCCTTCATCAAATAACAATCACACATGCTTTTTCCAAAATCAAACATGCATCAGAGGGGCAGAGAAGTGTAAATACTGAACATTTTAGCAATACACATTTCTTTGATGTTTTGCAGCGTTAGATAATATTTCTAGAGCATTTTAAATACTTTTTCCAGCGATTCCTTTTTATTTAAATTGATTGTTAGAAGCAAACAACGCATAATAAATGAAACAGAAATAAAATCATTAAAAAAATAAGATCTAATATCGTAGCATGGATCTGCCTTGGTGCTGCCAATGCGAGTCACGAAAAACCACAAGCGAGTTTCAGTCACTACTACTAATCTGAAAAGCGTTTGTAAACGGTCAATCATTGCAAGCGCAAACTGGGTCGTCACAAGGCTGTGCAGTGCAGCTGGTTCACAGTGGTCACGGAAGTTCAACCTCTCATCTCCATTACAAGCCACCTCGCTAGGGCCTGACATACTGTGTCGCTGTAACGCCACTTGGAGATATTTGTGGAAAGGTAACTTATTTTGTTGACTATCCTCTCAGAACAATAAAGCAATTCTCTTTTTTTTAATGAGTTCAATTTTTTTTCTTTTTACAAAATCATGCAACTAACATTTCTTTTTTTCTTTCTGAAACAAAACAAAATGGTGCTTTTGGATTTTATTCAGTAGTGCTGGTTGGGTTCGGCTGGGGTCGGATCTGGGTGGTCGGGACGGTGGTTTGTGATCGATGGTGGTGAATTCAGTTCAGCTCAAGGGTATTTATCTTTTTAGGCACTGCCGTCCTGTTTGAGGCGCTGACTGCGCGCCTTGTACACCTCGATCAGTAAATCTTTGACGTACTGGATCTCCCTCTCCACTGACTCAGCCTTGTCGCGTAGCTCTCTGTTCTGTCCCTCCAGCCCGTGAAGCTCCTCCTCCAGAGTGTCAAGCTCCGCCCTCTTACGCAGTCTGTACCTGCATGGGACAAAATGCAGGGGGTTGGTGGGTTGGTTTTACATTGTGTTGCCTTGCATCTATAACACTGTTGTGAGGGCAAATGCGATATTACATATACAGCATTTTTCATGGTTTATTATTTCAGAATGGAGAGTGCAGAGACGGGAAACAAATTAAATAGCTAAATGAGGAGGAACATAAGATGATTCGGATTTGAACGGGGGCCTCGTAGATCACACAGGGAGACAACGCGGCCGCGTCGCAAGCTGGTAGATCGGCGATTCTCATTACTTCTTGAGATTATTATTATTTCCTTAATCATGGAATTTCTTAGATTTGTTTGTTTTAAAATTAATACAATTATTTTGCAGTATTTTTAAAAACAATCTTTAGATTTTCTTTTAAATGTAGGAAATGAAAATGGGATTTTTACTTGAGTCGTGAGTCGTGACCCCAAACAAATGGCCCGTGACCCACAAATGGGTCCTGAACCATTGTTTGGGATACAGTGTTTTAGATAATATTAATAATAATCTGAATTTGTATTGCACATTTTAAAACAAAGTTACAAAGCTCTTAAAACAGAATGTGCTGTCTTTACCCTGAACATGATATACCATATCAGTATTTTCACAAATATATATATACACATTAAAAATATATTTTCTCTGATATAGTGGTGTCCAAACTATTTAATTTTTCCGTATGGGAGTTTAACCTGAAAATATACCATGGTGCTTACATTCTATCAGTGAGGCTGATGATTTATTCACAGATTTGTTTTTATCTCTCTTTCAAGCTAGGAACTGAGAAGCTTAAACATTATAGAGATGTTTATATCCTTATATTAAAGGGTAAAGACATGATTAAAATACAAGGGCAAACACATGTGTTCCATATAAACACTGAGCGAACTAAACAGCCTTCCAATAATGTTTAGGTGGGGCAGTATCTGGCAGGGTGCACGGGACTTTCCATAGCTCTTTACTGTCAGCAGGACATTACATCTGAATAACCATTCAATAGCACGTCACTCTGAACATTACAGCTATCCAAATATAGACATCAGCTTTTGCTTATGTAACAAAATGGTTGTGCACAAGTCTTGGCTCCAAATATTTTCGAGTTTGAGAATCATTAACTTAATTTATTATGAGCATTATCATTATTTGTATGGCATTATTATTATTATTTTATTACTATATTATAAGTAATAACTTATTTTAAGAGTGCTTATACATATTCTGTATATAGGCCCATGTAATAATATAGTATTAATTACTAACAAATTAATACTAATGTTATTTTTTAATTCATGAAACACTTTTTACAACGTATGTTGTTTAGCTTATTCTAATGCTGAAATCAAATGAGAGCAAGAGGCAGGGAAGCGGAGGAGAGGATGTTGAGAGAGGCAGAAGTCAAGCAGTACCTGTGAGCAGCAGTCTTGTTCTGGTCTCTCTTCTTCTGCTTCCTCTCCCCAGTGTGGACTTCCAGGGGTACAGCCCCTCCCACCAAACCTGTCTTGAGGGAGCAGTGCTCGTCCTTTAGCCTCTGTGCCGGGCGGTGATGGATCGAGGCGCCTACCAGCGGTCCCTCGCTCTCCCCTCTGGTGGACAGACATTCATAGCTTTGGTCTGCAAGGCATTCTGGGTAGAGGTAGTGTCCGTGGTGGGGCTCAACAGCTTGTGCTTGTGAGGGCTGGTCGAGGTCTCCTATAAAGCTATGATAAGGCTCTGTGCTGGCCATGGTCTGGTGAAAGTAGCTTTCACTGCCCACCATTGTGTCGTGGGGAACACTTCCCGAAAGTCCTCCTACATCCTTGCTGCAGTGCAGGACCTCAAGCCCCGGACTGTCGTAACTTCCATTAACCTTCGCGTTGTGCGCCAACTGTCCCTCTCGCTTGTGGTGGCTGTCGTAGGAGCCACTGAGGCAAAAGCCCCGAGCGATCTCTTCGCTGCAAAACATTCCTTCCGAGAAACAGTAGCTCTCCTCTTCCTTCAACGATAAAGCACATTCTCTGACCTTCTTTACACTGCCAATGCTGTTCTTACTCACTGTTTTCAAAGTGGAGTAGTGGTTCACAGACAGCTCTGTGCTCCCTGAGTAACTTCCCCTGGAGCCCCATGTATCAAGTCCCATTTCTTCGCCGACTTTCACAGCGTCGCTGATAAGTCTTCGTCCGTTGTTATGATGATAGCGGTGGTGATGGTGATGGTGGTAGTTGTACGGGGCGGGTCGTGCCAGCTTGCTCCTGCCGATGGGACCGCCACAGAAGCTCGCCAGGTCCAGCTCCCCTGTCGCCAAGGAAACAACCACGGGGGCGGCTTCCGATTGGCCGGTCCCATATGAAGCGTAGGGTAACTGGTAATAAGACTGGGTGCCCATGGCTTGGGCGCCCTTGTCACATTTTGCCGATCTCTCTAATTTGGCCGTGGTGGCCGTGGACTCAGAGCGGAAATAGTCCTCCAGCTGAGCCAGCTCCTCCTGCAGCAGAGAGGTCATGACCTCCAGGTCGGTGGGCACCTTGACATCCTGTTCCAGTGGCGAGGGCGGGAGGGATGAGCTCGGAGAGGACTCGGCCGTCGATGATACAAACGAGGACAAGTCAACTTTTTCCGTCATCCAATCCGTGTGACCATCACCTGCAATGAATGAAAGGAAATGGATTAAAATGTAAATAAAACTAATTAGAGGTTATAAATCGTTATTGTGTAAAACAAATATTTTTTTTCTTTCATTCGGGCAAAAAAGACACTTTTGATGATTCAGGAAAGAAATAATCTCACAAGCCTTATATAACTGTAAAAATAAAATAATAATAATAGAAATAAAAAGTAAAATAAGCTAAAAAAGGTTTCATCAAGTATTAAGTCCGAATCGGACTAACCGATCATCTGAAAATGATTGAACAGCATCGTCTGCACTGGTTATATATCCACTTTAGCTGTACTCACTGTACGACATTAGCTCCCGCTCTGCACTGCGGCTCCGACCTCCGAAAGTGGAAAAATAAAAAGGCGTTGTGTCGAAACTCACCAATTAAGTGCTGCCTCTCTGCTGGCTCCGCCCTCCTCTTGTGCCGTGATTGGTTGAGGCTAGCCTGTCGGAGAGAGGGAATGCTGAGGTCGCCTGTGGAAGTGGGAGTGGGAATTTCCGTGTGAAGGATCGATGCTGCCGACATTGGCGCCGGCGTCGCTTCTTTTTCGGCTGAAATGCTGAAAAGCGCAAACTGCAGTGCAAGAGTTCGGGCGACACGTCGCTGAGGACAAGATTGTTGAAAGACCTGAAGACCTGTTGACAAAAATAGGAAAAACATAATAAATTAATTTAACAGTTTTGACCAAAAGCTGAAATGCAAAACAATTATTGATTTATTTTTATTCAAAAGTTATTTTTTCTAAAAGTATTAAAAAGATAAATATGTGTTTTAAATTTCTATAAGGTCATCATTACACTGTTTACCATTACTTCACTGCACTCTTTGAAACTACATTCTTATTACAGCATGATTTACAATAATAGTGGCTTGAAATATCTTTAGATTTAGGTTAAAATAGCAAACATATCAAAACAATTAAAACTGTAATACAAATACAAATTCATAAAAGTAATTACAATAAATGATATTATTTCTTTAAAACATGTCTCTGTGGGGACGTTTATAATGTTCCTGTTAAATGAAAACAACATCTCCTCTAAGGGAAAAAGTTACATATTGTAACTTTAATATGGTGTAGACCGAATGAAATATATTATCAGTGAGCAAAACGACCTCCCATAACATCCACAAGAGTTTATTTACTGCTTTATTAAGTAAAATTCACTTTCCAGAGACCATGGTAATTATTATCAAAACTTTCCAATGTCCCCATAATAGAAATATTCACTTACCCCATAATTTCTGAGTAGCCTTGTTTCTTGAGAGTGCGTTGCGGAGATGCAAAGCACAAAAACACCCTTCTGATGATAATGGTCACAATTTAAAAAGCCATATTATTTCCTTGCAACTCAAGGATCCTACATGGAGTGCTATTTAGGCGAATACAGTTGCAGACAAAGTTTTAAATCCGCTACTTCTTCAGCAACTCCTAATGCCGGACCGCATCACCACAATACAGATCCATGCGCAGTTTACAGAGTTCATGCTTCCAGTTACGTCATGAACCAATGGGACTTTCCGATTATCAAGAGACTTTCTCAAGTTCACTGCTACAGCGGCCAAATATACTATCCAGAAACACAACCTCTTCTTGTCCTGCCAATATGAACGAAGCCTACAGGAGACCCCCCTTTTGAGCTTTCCGTATGACAAGCGTGTCAAAAGTGCTCAGACTCTAAATGACACGAATCAACAGTTCGGCAACACATGCGTGCATCTGTGACGCACTACTTTCTCTTGCGCCGTGGCGGAAGGACACATGGTTGCGGTTGGAAGGTGTAACTTTAGTTGCAGTCCTGTTGCATCAGATCCGCAGGGGATTCGCTGAATGCTGTAACAATGTAGCCACATCATTGGTTTAACCGGGGCTAAGTTTTCTATTGGTTTAAAATCAATCATACAATCATTGGTCATTATTGCTGGTTTCAAAATGATGGGTTGTACATTGTAAGTCTGAGGTCAATAAGCCCGTGTCCCCAGAGCGCCCGCCTGTAGAGAGAGCTGATAAATGAGGCGTGAAGCAAGTTCTCTGCCGCTCTCACAGACTTTCGAGCTACATGATAAAACTGTTTAAAATAAATGTAGCACAATATTCACCAGGGAAAATGCTAATTGTTTTAAAAATATATAGAATTTAGGTCTTGAGTCATATCGTTCTGTGTATCTGTATGGATGTGTTACCTATACTGTGTGTGTGTGTGTGTGTGTGTGTGTGTGTGTGTGTGTGTGTGTGTGTGTGTGTGTGTGTGTGTGTGTGTGTGTGTGTGTGTGTGTGTGTGTGTGTGTGTGTGTGTGTGTGTGTGTGTGTGTGTGTGTGTGTGTGTGTGTGTGTGTGTGTGTGTGTGTGTTTACTCACCTATCACCACCATTCCTGATGTGCGTAGGTGTGTTTCTCTATAGGGAGTGGACCATATTTTGACAGCAAGGAAAATACACATGACACACACATGCACAACACTGGTTTGGACCAGGTTTGGACATGTGGGGTTTTATGCAAACTTAGGTTTTTGTTACATTCAACTTCTCACCCAAATCTATGAAATACTCAAGGTGCTGGAAAGTGCACCACCTCTTCCCTCTCTTCCCTGTCTGACTCTGTGGCAATCTGAATGATAGGCCTACTTACTGGTAGGCTAATATGAAGAAAAACAATAACAAACAACTAAAAATAAAATGATGCATCTACACATCAGAAGGTGAAACACTTCATTCATCAGTGGCTAATATGCTTTGATTGATTGATTGATTGAAATATTTATTAACAGTTTGTAGAATTTACAGTACATTTTAAGCACAAACTCAATACAAAGACTGTTAACTGTGAGTGGACGACCCAATTAAGCATTACACTTGTTTACAACAGGGTCCACATTGTTCAATTCATCAAAAAATAAATATGAGTAGCCAGCCTATACAGATTCCCTCCCTCTCCGGCTCTCAGTTAGACCAGAGCCATAGAGTAAGACAGAGTTATGACAACTGTTCACTTCATGGGGCCAGTCCAATGGCGGCTCTTCTATAGGCGAAGAGTGATGTCCTGGACCGGAAGTTGGCAGAATGCACTGGACTCAGGCAACAGCCCAGCTTTAATTATCTTAAATCACTTCATTTTAGATTGTTTTTTAGTAATAGTACAACATAAACATTACAGAGACTTTAGTTGTCACTGTACAATACTTTAAAACAGTTGTCATGTTGCACACATTCCTAAAATTGCTGATATTTGCGCCACCCTATGTATTTCAAACTCCAGCTTGTCACTCTCCAGGCTGCATAAACAGCACTCGAGCACTCCGTTTTCTGCCCCCTCAATGTCGTTCTCTGTCTTACTCTATATGGCTCTGAGTTAGACATATAACAATTTTATCCAATCAGAAGAGAAGAGTGAACTCATAGGATAAACAAGTGAGATTGGCAGTGATGAAACAAAATGAGCAGGCAGAATCTGAGCTGGAATTGGATATTTAAACTATAATAATCTTATATGCGTTTCTCTGTTCTCTGGATAACATTGGTATCCCAACCTGAAAATGCCGTTTCTGTCTACAGAGCTGGAGACAGAGACACCTGTTAATGTTAATATTCAGTGATTTCAGTTAATTTAAATATCACTTATTTTTTTGTTTTGTTGTGATAATCCTCTGTGCTGACATTATAAGGAGTTCCTCCCTGTCCCCAGTTAACCCCTGGGGTCAAAAAAACGTAGGTTTAGTTTTTGGCTAGGTGGCCCAGCCTTCATCCAATCAGGATAGAGAGTGGCCTTCCGCCAATCATGATCGAGCGGGGACAGGCCTTGGTGTGCGTGCTGTTGGCCACTTGGCCTGTTGCGTGTCCCCCCACTGTAGTGCGTGCATGTGCACATCTTGTTACCGGGGCAGACCGGGGAGTTTTCCAAATCACCCAAATCACTGAATGCTCCTTTAACTCTAAAATCCAGGACTGGACAAGCTGGTCTCTATAAAATAATTTAAGGCACTACAACACATAGCGATGTTCTTTTTAATATTGCTCTTAACCGTAAAATTGTGTTACTCAGGGCGTCCTTGCAAAAGAGATCATATGCTCTCAATGGTCTTCTATGATTAAATAAAGGTCAATAAAAATCTGAGAGTTACAAATCTGGATACTGTAAATTGTACTGTGCAGCACCAACAACTCATTTGAGTTTCAAACAATAATACTGTTATATACTGACTGAGTAGGATGCAACTGAAATAAATGTGCAGGAGAGACTGTTGAGACTGAAGGGAGCCCTTTCAACAGTGGTGGAAAAAGTACTCAATTGTTTTACTTAAGTAAATGTATCAATACTGTGATATTGAAATACTTTGTTACAAGTAAGGCCTCACTCACACCTTTCGATCTAGCATACAACAGAATTCAAAATATACTCGTAAAAGTACAAAAGTATTTGTCATCAAAATATACTAAAGTACTCAATTTACAGAATGTCCCATTTCAAGTTTTCAAATATATAAAAAACATTTTGAAAATAGCAGCAATGCGTCACCTGCATGGGACACGTGAGCTTGTAGATCGCCTATTTTCAAATGGCTGAAATGTATATAGGGCTGAAGTGGTTAAATGTATATAGGGCTGAAGTATATGTATAAATGTATATAGGGCTGAAGTGGTTTAATGTATGTTTTGTAATAATAATCCAAATCTACAAACTAACTAGTAACTTTTCAAATAAATGTAGTGGAGTAAAAGTACAATATTTGGATCCAAGATGTACAGTGGAGTAGAAGTAAAAGTATTGGAAATACTCAAGTAAAGTACAAATACCTCAAAGTTGTACTTAAGTATAGTACTTAAGTAAATGTACTACTTAATACTGTAGTTGAGTGCATGGAGTGTTGAGGTTTTACAAAATAAATACAACGGGTGATTTAGTTGAAGTATTTATTAGTTCTAGCTGTGTTTGAAGTTGTATCAAGACTGGTTTTGTTGTGTGCTATAGGTCCGATAATGTCCAAACAATGGACATTATGGTAACTTATAGGGCCATACTGCATTTATGCATTTTGATTTTGATGTTCGAAAGCATAATGTCTCCTTTATAATGCACAAGCTATGGTTTTTTGATATTAAGGAAATAGGAAAATAGGATATTTCACGGCTCATTGTTTGCATGTCCATAAGAATTCTACACTACAGTAGAGGGCCCACCTGGGGACCCCCACACAGTACCTCTGTCATTTCTTAACCATTTCGGACGCGACCTGATTCACCGGAACAGTCCCCTGGGCGTGTTCCTGGGGGTCTGGATGTTCCAGGGACCCCCGGGGGACCCCCACATGGTAACTGTCATTTCTCAACCGTTTCGGACACGGGGCGGCTCGCCGGACACGGGGTGGCACCCTGGCCGGCGCCGCGTTCTTGTGGGTCTGGAACTTCCGGGGACTCCCTGGGCCCCCCACACAAAGTTGCACCACTCACTTAACACAGGTGTGATTTTTCTTTATAGATCAGTGCTATTGAACACCCTTTACTTCTGTGTGTTGGTTAAAAAGTATTGAACCAATTATTAAAAAGTGCTTCAGAGAAAACCTGAGCTGGATGTTCTTTCATTTCCTGAAAAATGAGCATTTTGGAGTTTCTTCCAGACAGCAGAGTTATGTTTTATTCCTATTGGTTGATGGTTGATCAACCATTCTCTACATCCTCTACAACCAGCCATATTTTTACATTGGAATATGGAATGTCTTCCAGCCCAGAGGCCACAAGAAAGCTCAGCTGAGCCAGATTTGGCCCGTGAACCACCAGTTGAATATTACTGCACTATAGGTACAGTAATGCAACAACACTAAGATAAAATGTGACAACAATAATTTACTCTGAAACAACAATGGGGTTTGGGCCCGGTTCAAGTAAACTGTTCCAAAAGCACTGTGCTTTTCCACAGTCACAGAGTCCTGCTGTTCTTCATTCTAGCCGATTCATTCATTCATTTGATTGCTATTGCTATTTTACTTTAAATAGTTTTAATAATTATTTATTTATGGGTTTTTTCATGTTTTATAAATCAGTCAATAACACAGACACAACACAGGTGCATCATCCATTCACAGTGACACAATCTCAACATAAAATAAAGATAGCCTACAAAAACAAGGTAGAACTGGAAGAGACCAGACAAACCAAGTATTACACAGTGGTTCAGGGAACTGTCTATATGTTTACCTTTGGAAAATATTGCATATATTCTCAAGGACAAACAAGAAGTGTTTCAGGAGGTGTGGGGTCGTTTTATTAGATACATAAAGAACAATAATTTGTCACACTTAATGGATGGAGCTGAAGAGGAGTAGTTCTGTTGTTGTTGTTGTTGTTTTTTTGTTTTGTTTTTTGGTTATTGTTGTTTTGCTTTCTTTATATTAGTAATTGTATTGTCTTGTAATGTTCATTGTTGTTTTCTGTATGTTTGTATTGTCATTTGTGTGTAAAAAAGGAAAATAAATACATTGTTTAAAAATAAAAATAAACAAGGTAGAAATTTAGTCATGGAGAAAGCCATCTGTAGAAATCTGTAAAATTTTCTACAGATGCATAAAATGCCGCACATCCCCAATCCAACCAGAGTGAGTGGGAATAGAGGGACCATTCCAGTACACAAGGATTAACTGACTTGCCAGCAGGCTTAAAAAATGCCACAAATAGAAAATAAACAACATTTTGCGCGGATGTGACTTGACTGGTAAAACAGGACTCCAGAGAAAGCAACAATTGGGAACTGGGAGGGTGCAATGTCGACATGAGGTGACTTTAGAAGTGTCAAAAACAGACTCCCAAAATTAATAAAGAGAGCCACAAGTGACAAGCCCAAAACCTATTATACAGATCAGCAGGGGCCTGACTGACAACTTTCACATAATATAAGAAAGATCTTTGGTACCAGGTACATACTGTAATTATGAAACCCTACTTTACACTGCAGCACCCTATGTCTGGCATACTGTATGCATCCTATGATTTGATTTTACTTTGAACCTGCAGCACCGTACACAGTACATTATATGCACCCTATAGCCTCGGTACCCAGGCTTTTATCATTGTTCGCAATCGGCTCAATAATGAAAAGCCTGGGAAAATATGGCATCAGAAATGGGAGTCGGCTTGTATTTTTCTAACCAATAACGTTGGTGACGCCACTGTTTTCTACGGGGTGGGAGGGGAGGGGGGGCGGGACTCAGATCGATGAACCAATAGGATCCACCGCCTGCTTTCAACCGTCAACCCGCCCCTATAGACCAGAAAGCACACAGGCTGGGCCAGACTACATGCACCCTATAATCCTATATGATGCACTTTAACCTGAAGCATGTAGGCTACTGTAGGAGTTGTGAACCCACCAAGCCTTAATGGTCTAACTCTTCCCCTAAGTCCTGTGACCAAATTGTACGTAATGTGAGAGAAATACAGGATTAGAATATCTCAATATCTCATACAGTATATCTCTGCTGTCCGGAGGAAACCTCATAACTCCAAAATGTTCATTTTTCAGGAAATGAAAAGTATATACGTTTTTAAGGAATTAGTTAATAAAACCTTCTATATTTTAAACGATGCAATACTGCCGTTTGAGGGTCCAATGGAGTTAAGAGGTTTTGTCCAATGCGTTTTTTACTACTTTCCATTGGTTCAATATTTTCGAAACAACACACAGACGTAAAGGGTGTTCAATGGCACTGATTTATAGAATAAAATAAAAAAGTTATGAGGTTTCCTACAGACAGCAACGATATGTTTTGGCACCGTATATATTTTTAAGTGGATCTTGTTTCAGAAGTGAATCAATAAAATAAGTTGGGAGAATTTCCAGATACTTCAACTTCAACTTCAAACTTCAAAGAACTTTACTTTTCCTTTCGGAAACTTCTTTTGTGCAGTGGTAAAGACAACAGAAATCACAGTACACACAAACACAGTTACTATATAAAAGATCATAAAAACGACTTTTTAAGAGGAACTACTTAAAAGCATAATATATTAAAATCTATTCTATAAGTACTAATAATTAAAAATCTAAATATTTACTGTATGCAACCTATGCGTTCACTATAGTCCATCAGGTGGAAAGGGGGGGGGGTTGTTTGTTGGGGATTCCAACGAGAAGGGGGGGGTGTGTGTGTTGTCCTCAACTATTTGAGAGGCCTTCTTTATTGTCCATTTTTTATGGATGCTTCTGAGTGACTCCTGGTCCCTGAGTCCCAATGATCTTGCCGCTGATCCTAACCACCCTGTCGAGAGGGTTCCGGTTGATGGCACGCATCACACCAAACCATGATGTGATGTTGAAGGTCATTATGGATTCTACAAAGGACTTGTAGAAGGCCTGCAGGATCGATGGTCGGACCTGAAGCTTCCTCATCTTCCTGAGGAAGAACAGCCTTTGTTGACACTTGGAGTGAATGTTCTCCGCGTTGGTCTTGAATGTGAGCTTATGGTCGATGGTGGTGCCGAGGTATTTATACTCTTCGACACGTTCTATTTCCTGGCCATTTATCTCTAGGGCCGGAGGTGGAGTGGACGGGCCCTGCCTAAAGTCCACCATCAGCTCCTTAGTTTTGCTGGGGTTTAGGATAGCAGATAGCCTGCATAGCCTACCGGTTAATATCGCTTGATAACATTCGAAGCGGGTGGTCTGTAAATGTATATGAACAGAATGATGGACTCTGAACAAGACTCTGGAAAGATGATTATCTATTTGACCAAATCTACAGAATAAAAGAAACAAATGTACCACTCTCATTCAGGTAACTGATTACTGTAATACCACAGAATGTAGGTTTTGGGGACTGGGGAGAGTAGGTTGGCATAAACAAGGGATGATAAATTAAGTGAATTAACTGCATACTAACATTGTAAGGCTGTTCTTTATGTTCTTGGTGAATTTGGTTGGCGGTAACAGAGTGAGCACAACAACAGAGCTGTCAATGATGCCTGATTTATACTTGGTTGCACCCTGCGTCCTGCACCGAAAATAGCCCATATACAAGCTCACAAGGTGTCACATAGTGACACCATGTGAGCTTGTAGATCAGCTATCTTTGGTGCCCAATACAGATGCACAAGAAGGTATGAATCAGGCCGGAACACAGAGGCTGATTCAGTACAGAGTAACGCAGGAATATAATCCTTTGTAGAATCAATATTCTGCCAATGCAGTGTATAGTGGAGGCCTGAGAAGTCAGAGCCATTCACCTTAACAGTTTTGTCGCTGCAAACGTTGTTTACTATTCTTGTTGAGGAAAGCTTGAAGTCCAAATATTTCACTTCCAGAGTGACTACTATATGCTCTGGATTAAGAGCGTCTGCTAAATGCCTAAATTGTAAATTGTCTATGCTCAGTATATTGGCTCTATTATTTGTCAAATGCTCAATGATACAGCCCTATCATTGAGCATTTGACAAATACGACTTGAAACACAGAGACTAACCATGGGGCATGAAACTCAAATGGTTGATTGATTGATTGATTGATTGATTGATTGATCAGCCAAAAACATCTAATTATATTTTAGTATCATAATAATAAGTTGTATCATGTAAAAAAACTAAAAATCCATTATTTATAACTTCATCATCTAAATGAAGGCAATGACATAGTTTCAAGAAAGAGTGGTGGGGATTAAAGTACATGATAAAGTGGTTTACAAAGCATTTTCAAAATCTCTGTTCCAAAATGCATTTCCAACTCAAATGGAAATAGCTAATATTATAAAGTAGAAGAAAACGATAATTTAACAGCAATTATAAAATAAAAATATCACACCCATGTGAAGTGAGAGGCACTCTTATCATCATACATCATCTCATTCCTCACTTTTCAGTCCTCACTTCTCTGTCCTCACTTTTTATTCTCAATAAGTACCTTGCTCAGCCAATGAAATCATCGCTATGGGGTGCTCAGCCAATCAAATCGTCTCTATGGGGTACACACACACACACACACACACACACACACACACACACACAGACCAAGCTGGGCAGAGGCCCCTCAAAAAGATGATTTATCTGGCCAGTGATCATTTGACCAAAGGATGATCTGAACTCAGAAAGGGTTAAAAGTTTTGACACAATATAGTTGCTTGTATAGACGGACAAGCATTGGTTCTGGGACACAGTTCTGGGACACAGGACAGTTTCTTCAGCGAGTTAACTTGATTAAACAGAAGGAGAACAGTGTTCTCCTTCAGTGAGTGGCTATGGTTCAGAGTAGGAACTTGAACTGTGGATGTGTGAGCCACTGATCTCCAGCAGAGCACACAAGCTCTTGCACTAGTCAGGCGTCAATTCAACTGTCTCGTGTGTGCTGTGCTGTCCTCCAGGCTTGTTAGCACACTCTAACAGGAACCTGTCAGCCTCTCTCCTAAATGGACCCATCATTGTTATAGATGAGGCCCTGGCCTGTGGTAATATCTGCAAATTTCAGCAATTTGTGGGGCCGGTGTAATCATTAGTGTACAGGGAGTAGAGAGGAGAGAACACACTGCCCGAGGTGTGCCTGCGCAGCAGTCGCTCACTCTCACAAACTGCAGTGTCTCCTATCTGCCACAAAGTCCCTGTTCCTCATGCACACAGAGGTGCTGATATCCTTTACCGTTTGCATATCATAGTTTTAAACTACCCACTTTTGGATATTTTCTGCACTGCCCGTTTGCATCTTGCAGGCAGATTTACTGTAATCCACATGTCATCTGACCACGTCAATTATCTTTGACCCTTTCTTTTAAATGGGTCATTGTACTTTCAGAGGGGTTAGAAAGCTGCCTGGCGTTGTAGAAGGACAGATGGAGGTCAAAGTAGACGGCTGACAGCCCGTCTGTCCTGTTGCCCTCATTAGTAAAACTACGACACCACTTCTGCCTGTCTTGAGTTTGCCCTGCCTCCTCTCTCTCGCCCTTCCAGAGAAACCAAAAACTGATTGAAGGAGCCAGGTCTTCCTGTTGCTATAGTAATAGGCAACACTCTCTCACCCTTCTCACAAACATGTTTTTGTGTCCCTGTAGTCATTGGTTCGGAGAATCCCCCCTCTGTCTCCCCCAATGCTCCCTATGTTTACAATGTTCAAATCATTATTTTGCAGATGGTGCAGTTTTTATTATGCATGGCGTACCTCTTTAGTCGCTTTGAATTTGTAATCGTCCTTGGGTCATGGAGACCATGGAAAGTTACAGCAGCATGCACATACTGTAGCCTGCACGGTCTACTCCAGTGTTCTGTATACATCCAGGCGTATAATGTCTAACACAAATAAAACTAAGTTAATAAAATAGGTTTTATTTAAAAGAAAATGTTTATTTTCCCTTTTCTGTCCATTTGTAGACATTTTTTAGTGTCTGTTGTGACATGAATATCATGGAAATGTTAGATTATATTATTTTTGTATTATTATTTTATTAATTTGAAAAGAAACAGTCATTAATAGTCTAATCAATGTTAATGTATGGGTACAATGCATATTGATATTGAAGCATCCACGGTATTCAAAAATAAAAATCTCAAAGAAATCTCAAAATACCATATAGCTGAGAATGTTAAAATTCAGCACATTGCTGTTCACACTTTGCTGTTGCCCCAATATCATGTAGAAGTTAGATTTGAACTATGATTTAATGTAGATCAAAACCTAAAGTATGTCAGCATATGCATATTTGCGTAAAGTTGATTCAATGCGTAGATTGATTTAACAGAAAATGGTCACAGTCAACTAAATGTTAGTCATTGCCACCTTCTCGTGATTTCAGTGTCAACTGCAACAACACTGAATCAACAATAAAATACCGTTAAGTTGAATTGTGGGCTTTGGGCACTGCAGCAAAATTATTGCCTGGCGTTTGCACAGTATTGCCCTCCATCTGCCTGTTGTTATACTGTACAACCGTACGAGAGATCTCTCCAACCGTGCACGGTTGTAGGGGGAGAAGCTCCTTCAAAGACGCGGGCGGGCGGGCATGCACTACTCCACCATGCCACATTGGTATCAGTTACACCATAATTTCATCACCAGCTCTGCTCCCAGTGAATCCCGCTTACATTAAGTTTTTACAGGGGATTGGCAACACAGAAAAAGCGGTACATGGAATTGATGAGCAGACCCTTCAGACCAATTCTCACATGGGAGTGTTTGGAATCAAACACAGTATTGAATTTTAATAACAAACAAAATAAACAAATAAATAAGTATTTTAAAATGAGTTAATTGTGTCAATTGTGTCAAGCTCTTTTGTTTCCACAGTAGGAAGGAGCAGGGGGGGGGGTGAATATCAGAATAGGAAGAGATCAAAGTGTTGAATAGTGCTGTGTATTCTATTTGAGTGATGTCTGGACCATTGTTTTTGGTAATTGTTCCCCAAGGATGACAGTTAAGAAACTCTGTCACCCTCCGCTTTCATCCCAGACTGACAGGGAGCTGGGAGTGAGCATCCTTAATTACAGCCCTAAGAATGCCAGGGATGCTGAGTGCTTAATCACCCAGGATCAACTGGGATGACAAGGAACACGCATACTTGGTGTATAAACGCACATTAATTAATTTGGTTTGAACAGGGATATACAAATGAACATGTTATACCCTGGGATAGTTGTAATAATGCTTCCGCTCAGGGACCTGAGAAACACACTACAAGGAACGCGGCTGAGAAACATACAATCTCAGAAAGTGGTTTATTCCGAATGTATGTACAGTAATAGTATACTCACATGTAGCCGAAAACAAGTGTCATGTGATGAAGGGTCTTTGAACATACAAAGAAAGAGAGGCTTCAAACAGACTATTTACAATTAGATACCCTGTGTACACAGTATACAAAGTGTGTAAACATGGGAGGAAAACTAAACTATTTTAACAATGATAATTCTTTCACACTTTGTAGATCTATTTCTTGTCTATAATTGTTGTTGTTGTTATCATTATAATTATTTTAATACATATGAGTGTCTCTTATACCACAAGACACATATACAATTTTAGATGAACCCTGAATGTTCTGAACTGAGAACTTTGACTGTGCATAATGAATCGTCTTCAGTCGTTCACTTGAAATGGCAACATGAATCACTGATTGATTGATTGATTGACCCAATTAATTCCTCATCAAACTTGCTTTTACTTATTTATGTATTTATTTATTATTACAACAACACAATAACATCATAATCTATTAAATCTATTATATATATTACCACACACGCACGCACGCACGCACACACACACACACACACACACACACACACACACACACACACACACACACACACACACACACACACACACACTGATCTTATCAACAAAGGATTTCTGTCCTGATGAAAAACGTTACTTTTATTTACTTTGTCCTAAACTCACCTGTCACCAATCTTTTGAGGTGCGCATCGGCCTTCTTCTAAAACGAAGGCACCATTTGCTGAGCTTTTTCAAGCACGTCAATTCTAATTCACAGACGTGTAAGTGCAGAATGATGATACTGTATAAGTGATGTCAAGTGTTGCTTAGTATATTTCCATGTCTGTCCCGTATTTCCCCGGTTCAGTTTGTTAGTTCCTGGCAGCGCAGGCAGCCTCGGGGAATGTGTGAGGAAACAGCCACCTACCTGCCTGCCTTCTTTTGGTTTTTATTATTAAGCTGGCCCAGTGGGCGGACAGACAGCAGACAAACTGAGATGGCAAACGCCAAAAGAGAGGCTTTATAAATGCTGAATGATTTGTTGTCACACAATGAAAAATAAGCTCATGTTGAAAATCGGCTACAGTGGCCACGGATGAAGGGTAAATGAGGTTTTATGATGACTCAATTCCATGTCAGCAGGGCTATACCTGTGCTTTGGATGATGACAACACTGTTTATAGGCATGTTATCTTTTATTCTTCCCTGAATTCGATCCTGTGTCTATATGAACCCTGGTAGATAAAGGCTGCTTCTCTCTCATACAGTCGGCTCTCGGTGGACTAGAGCTCAGCCCTCTGGCCAGCTCTACTGACAGTATATCAACTGATCTGGATACAGCAAAGGAACTGGTGCTGTAGCGCGTGCGCGCGCACACACACACACACACACACACACACACACACACACACACACACACACACACACACACACACACACACACACACACACACACACACACACACACACACACACACACACACACACACACACACACACACACACACACACACACAATAGATAACTAAGATTAGATAACTAAGAACAAAATTTTGCCAAGGCCTTGTCCTTGCCTGTACCTCTGCCTTTCTGTCTGATTTGTTGCTGTTTTATTTTTCCTTTTTTTTTATCTCATCTTGCCCACTATTTTTGCTTCCATCTGATCCTTGTTTGCTTGCCCTTTTTATTTAAAAAAACGACTCTCCACAGAGACTTTTGTCTCGTCTGATTGCGAGCCCTCGCCAGCCCACAGTGTCTGTCAGACCGATCACAACACACTGCATGCATGGCTACATAGCTCATTATACACCACTGTGTCAATGAAATATGCTTTAAATGTTGAATGGATATTTGTTCTGTGCCAGAGTCGTGGCATATACAGTATCCTTTTCACACACGCACACACACACACACACACACACACACACACACACACACACACACACACACACACACACACACACACACACACACACACACACACACACACACACACACACACACACACACAGATAACTAGTAAATAAACTGCAAAGTGGGCCATGAGGCTGGAAGTAGAAGGGTGAAATGTAATATTTTATATTTTATACTTTACACAACACGTCCCTAGAGACGGCACCATTGGTCTGAATGTGTAGACTTAACCAATAGAACAGAACAGCAGCTCAACCAGCCGACTGCATCACAGCACAGCAACCCGATGGCTTCGTCCTCAGTTCAAACCCAGCTCATGACTTGCGGCACATGAACCCCCCCCCCCCTCTTATCTCTCTCTCTCTCTCTCTCTCTCTCTCTCTCTCTCTCTCTCTCTCGCTGTACTATCTAACAAAGCAGAGCTGCGCCTTGAAGTAATCTTAATAAAAAATAAAGAACACAATGAGTTTACATCTGGAAAGAGAGATTCTTTCCACACATTACTGGATTACTGTGTTGTCTTAATCAGGCTGCTCCTGGTGCAGTCTGTGGTGATGATAGTGAACAGGGGGCCGCTTCAACTCATTGAGGTCTCATTACAGTGGGCTGTTGGTAATCCCTGCCTTTGATCAGCCTGCTAAAAGGGAGCTGTAGTGTTTTACAGTAGTTCAAACAATGTTCCCCACCAACACCCTGTGGTGTCTGGATGGAACTTCAGCAGGAGACAGAGGAGACTATGGACAGAGAGAGAGAGAGAGAGAGAGAGAGAGAGAGAGAGATATTAAAAGATAGATGTTACTGGGTGAGAGAGAAACACAGCGTGCGTGCGCGTGCATGCGTGTGTGTGTGTGTGTGTGTGTGCGTGTGCGTGTGTGTATGTGTGGGAGGGTGGTGGAGATATTGAGGTTAACCTGAGGGAAATTCTCTAGATACAGGAGGGGGTTGAGAAGATGAGAACTGTGGTTGCGTGTGCTCATGTATACTGTATGTATACTGTATGCGTGTGCGCACACGTGCGTGTAGGGCAGGCCTATAGAAGGGAGACAAATGGAGTGGATAACATAATGAGTGCAGATGCTTCCATACAAGTGTACTGCATGATAGAATTACACAATTATTTTCATAATATTTATCTGCGGAGCTGAAAAACTATGACTGTGAAAGAGGCCATCATTGGGGTACGGATGTCATAATAACTGGCCAGAGTCAATAGGAAAGTGACATTGGTATTTAGATCTATTATGGTTGAAAGTGAACGATGCGATGCTCGTGTAAAGAAAAACTTCAATGCAGGATTAAGTGATCAGGCTGTACTCTCTCTGATACTCTCTGTCGAGTGCATAAACCCCTCATTATAAAGGGGGCAACAGCGCTATACCAACTGCATTATAATTATAAAGGCATTAACGTTTGAATGTTCAGTGTTGGAAAAAAAACTAAACAAACACTGCTTGGTCTACAGATGTGGGGGGAAAAGTAATGGTCGGAAGAAGATGAGTCACCACATTTTCCACAGTGCACGTTTAGCGGGCCTGGATGCTTGACCCTGACATGAGGGGTCCAGTGGCTGTGGGGAGAATTGTCCTGGATTATTGGAAATCCATTATACTGACCTTGATGAAACATTTCTAATGGGAGTGGTGTCTTCCAGCCAGGACAACAACCCTCCATCCACAAGGGCACTATAGGTAACACTGAATGGTTTGATGACTATATATAGAAATTCTATGGCCTTCAATGTCGCCAGATCTTGATCCAATTATTGAACACCTATGGGAGATTCAGGACCAACCAGGGGGGCAGTCAGACAGATATTTTGTGAAGCCACAAGGAAATCGGGATTTCCTGAAAGTTCATATAATGGCCTGTTGTGGCACTGTACTGGGCCCAAAAAAACCCATAGCCCCATAGAAGTCCATGTATTTTGGCCCAACTTCACCTAGACTGTATTACCTTAATAAACATGGTCATGAATACTTTTTGCTTCCAGTCACTAGTTTAAAGTCTCATTTCTAATGTCATAATATTCTTTTTGGAAAATTATGGTCCAATTTATAAAAAAAAATGACTATAAAGTTGCGCATGTTCTGAGGGGCGTGGCTACCGTTACAGTCTATGAACGGGATCCCCCACCCACTCGAGTCAAAATAAAAACCAACAAAGAAGAAGGGGGGAAGTCCCGCCTCGTTGTCTCGGCCAGCCAATGGGCCAGCTGGGCCCAAAAGGATCTAGAAAGATGGCGACTTACAGTGCAAGGAATTATTGGCTTCATTTTACGTCCATGTTAGACCCGGGGAACGCTTTGTCCATATTTTTTACAGTCTATGGGACCAACATATAGTGGTCTCCACCGCCTCCTATGCGCAAATAAACATCAGCTGGGTATGTGTATATTGGACTAGGGCTTTCATTTTTTAGGCCTACCAAGATGTCACTTAAGCAAAGAGCTCTCTTAAGACATTCACAACCTAATGTCCACACCAATGATTTGTAAAGCAACTAGTTGGAACTACAACTCCTTGCAGCTCTTGTCTTGTCCAGAAATGGCTAGTTGCATTGTTGTTTACTGGCATAACATATAAAATGATTGAAAGAAAGACCTAGTGTATTGTCTGCTAGCATGCTGCTTACTTATGTTATGGATATACATACTGTTGACTTTGTCATCAGTAATTAAATAAAAAAAGTACTTATAACACACACAAATAAATTGCCTTAAACAGTACTGCAGAGAGGGTCTTGCCACAACCCTATTGGTGTTTGGAATTAAGCGTACTGGCCATTAGGAAATGCACTAGTTGCAACCAATGCAACCAGTTGCATTTTGATGCTGAGCCCCAATCATGTTGCGAATGTCTTGAGAGAGTATACATTACTTGTACCCATCATGAGAGCCCTTCTTGGTGTGTTCCATACTTTTTTTAAATCACTTTATTCCACATAAAATAATTTATGGACTTAACTTTTGTGATTTCTTGAATTAATACCATGTAAAAATAATAATTTCATGTGAATAGCAACTGGAAATATATTCAGGCTACTGGGGAGAAGGTAGTGTTCAATACCAGTAGTGGTCGCCCAACACCACTGAGACACCTTTTAATTCGTCACTATCTTTGTATGTGTGTTTTAGGGTGAGAAGTTCAGTCACTCAGACCAAGGAGGGATTACATCAACTCACTGGCCTTGGAACGCCTCGGGATCCAGGAGGAAGTTACTAATGCTGCTCTGCATGGCGAGGAAAATCTGGAGCTCTCTGGTGGAGCTGTTGCCCCGCGACCCGACTACGGATAAGCGTTTGAATATGGATTGATGGATGGATGGACTATGTGTGTTTTGGGTGAGTGAGCTGCATGAGTCTCCATCCTGCTGCCAATGGGCGCTGATGTGATGACACAGAGGAGAAGCGCCCACAGCATCCCCGGCAGCCAGGAATCGAACCCGGGAACTTCTAGCTGTGAGGAGACAGTGCTAAGAAACACAGTTCCACGCACACACACACACACACACACACACGCACGTACACACACCCTTTTGTTATATTAATATGGGAATCCTGTGCTCTCGTGTGGATGCACTGACCAAACATTGTGTGCACTGTGGCTGCATTACCGATGGCTTTGGGCTCCTGTGTGGGTCCCTGATCTTCAACATTTCACTGCACGTATGGATTCCAATAAAGGGCTTGTTAAACAACAGATTTTATTCTGCGACTCCAGAGGGTCCCTCGTGGCCCCGGGGCGTTAAGCTGCTCCTTTGAAGATCTAAATCCCTAATGCAACGTCTGACTTCCCTTTGTTACTGGCTGCCGCTGGTTCCTTCACAGTGGGTTTCTATGTACACCAGCACTTTGGAAAGTCTCCAATGGGCTGTATATGGGGGAGGTTTATGATATGAAGGCTCCCGATCTCTGAGCTCTTCCACCCTGAGAACATTGTTAATGTTCTGTTTACACCCTGAGAACATTGAATGTGGGTCAAAAACGTGTTCCACGTCATTATCTGTGTAGGACCACAGGCTTCTTGTGTTGTTAAAATAGCCAAATGCTTCAGCCAAAAAGATGCTTTGACAGATTTAGTGAGCCTTTCTCCAGAAAACCAACATCCCCAATCCTTATGTCTGCTGCCCTCTACTGCCTGGTGCTGTAAATGTATGGCAGTCAAACTAACGGTGCTGTATGCAGGTTGTACAGTAGGTGTGTGTGTGTGTGTGTGTGTGTGTGTGTGTGTGTGTGTGTGTGTGTGTGTGTGTGTGTGTGTGTGTGTGTGTGTGTGTGTGTGTGTGTGTGTGTGTGTGTGTGTGTGTGTGTGTGTGTGTGTGTGTGTTATATTTATGGGTTGAGATATCAGTTCAATCAGGTGAGTGAAATTGGAAGTGATGAAAAGAAAGATGAAAGGAAAAGAAAAGGAGCAGACAATAACAAACAACAGAACAAAGAGTCCTCTTTCTTTCTGGTTGGATAAATTAATATTGGCATCCCGACCTCTCAGACCCAAAACTAAAGAATATATTGTTGTAAGATTTTGTCCAGTGCACCATGCCATGCTGTATTGATGTGGTACCATAGGAACGATAACATAGGAAAACGTTGATCAAAATAACAACATAAGAATTCTTCTACATTATTTTCTCGTAAATTAAGTATGTTTAACAATAATGTAACTCTTGAGAGTTACATTATTTTAAAGCCCAGAGAGTTAAAGATCTAATAAGGGTTCATTTGGTTACCAACTCTCCATCATTTAGTTGGGGACCACCTGGAACCATCCCCAAGGACCATTGGTGGTCCCCAAACCACCTAACCGCCAGCTACCACCAGGCAGTTTAGTCTGTCTTCCAGAGGAATGACATGAGCCTATACTGTCATGTAAAGGAACATTATTTTGTATGGAATTAAAAACAAAATGCTAATGATATTGAAAATACATGGCATAAGTAGTACAGTAGGGCAACATTATGGGTAAATCTAGAATAACAATAGAAGCCCAGAAGATGAAAAGGCATTGTTGTACTAGTGTGCCTTCCCCCTTCTTGACTGGGTTCTTTTTTTAACATGCTGACATCAAAGGCCAGGGAAGACATGAAACACCTGGAGCAATGACATGCACGGAGACTGGAACAGCCACTAGTCTGGCTTAATTGGAGAAGTGGAGGTGTGTGTGTGTGTGTGTGTGTGTGTGTGTGTGTGTGTGTGTGTGTGTGTGTGTGTGTGCGTGCGTGCGTGCGTGCGTGCGTGTGTGCGTGCGTGCATGCGTGCGTGCGTCTCGTGTGTGATTGTGATTGTGTGCGCACATGCATACACATGAACACATCTTTGTGCTTTTGATTGTAGAGAGATGACGGAGAGATATGATGTGTGTGTGGCAGAGAGAGGTGGGGGTGTATAAGGATGCGTGTTTGTGTGTAAAGATGTGTGACTGTATATGACTGTGTAAATGACGTGTGACTGTGTGTTTACAGGGTGTGTAAGGATGTAAGACTGAGACTGTGTGTTTGTGTGTAAAGATGTGAGACCGTGTGTCTGGGTGTAAATGATTGTGATTGTGTGTATGCGTAACGAGGCCTTTAACCTTGAACTGGAGAGTCTGGATTGGTCCGATGAGCTCAGCAGCACACTAGTCGAAGAAGCATGGGTTGGCATCAAAACCAAATTTACCTCAGTACTAAACAACATGGCTCCTTTGAGAACCATGAGGGTCAAAACCCGCTCGAAACCATGGATGAATTCGGACATACTGTCTGCAATGAAAGCCAGAGACAAAAAATGCTCTGAACTTCTTAAATGCAAGTCCAAGCTAGCCAAGCGCTTTGACAGTGATCTCCAAACCCAACAGGGCATCCTAAAAACCCAACGAATCAAGCTAAGAAACATTGTAACTACCATATGACTAAATCTGCTAAAAGTAACTTTATCAATGATAAATCAGAGGAAAACAAAAATAATCTTCGGGAGCTCTGGAAGCTACTAAACAATCAACTATGCTGCGGTCAGAAATTAAAAACCAGGTTTACAAACATAAACATCAAATTGAATGACACCCTCATCACTGACAAGCTTGATGTAGCCAACTACTTAAACATCTTCTTTACAAACATTGCAACAACGCTGGTTAACAAACTGCCCTCCCACTCTGGGCGTTTTGGTGTAGAGCACATCAAAGCCTTCTACAAAAACCTAGGTGTTTGTAAAGATGATTTTAAACTGACAATGGTAACAACTGAGGAGGTACTTAAAAGACTGTGTGCCCTTCAACCCCACAAGGCCACTGGCCATGGCAAATTTATTCCCTCCAAATTTCTCAGAGACTCGTCCATCTCTATAGCTCCAATCATCACCCACATAATAAACCTCTCCATCAAACAGGGACATGTCCCCCAAGATTTCAAACTGGCCAAAGTAACCCCCTGCACAAGAAAGGGAGCAAATTAGACAACAGCATTCTTAGCTCCATCTCGAAAGTGAAAAGTCGCTATTTAGAAAATTTGCTAAATGTGGTTGCTGCAATCGCTTACATGTTACATTGCGGCTTAGGAATCCACCACTCCTGAATGAAGTGTCTGGTGCTGGGACTCTGGTGCAACGTACGCACAGGTCCTGGGCCTGATGAGAGCAGGAGTGGACCTGGTGAGACGTAGGAGGGACCCAAATAGTACGGCTATTTGTTCATTGAGACACTAATGGCATATTCCCTTCCTTTATGCTTCTTAAACCAATTAGATTATTAAGATGAATAATCTGTTTTTAAAATGGATCAATCTGGTGTTCTCCACATAACCTCCGCCTGAGCGACCACAGAACTGGAGTGACTAGATCAGACAGAGCGCAGGTGTGCATAATTGTCTTCTGTCCAGTGATGGAAAAAGTAAAAGTATCGATAAAGTAGGAGTCTAGTTACATTCAAAATGTAATTGACTAAAAGTGCAAAAAATATACCTAAAGTACCAAAAGTAAAAATAAATTGCGCAGTGTCCCGCCTAAAATATTGTCTATATACAGTACATACATTCATGAATCCACTCCAAGGAAAATTTGACATTTTTGCCAGCCATAGGATGTTAATGGTAGGGTCACAAGAAACCCCTACAAAAAAGATACTAATACTACAAGTGGATACTACAAGTGGATCAGCAAGTGGATTCAGTATAGACAATATTTTAGGCCAATAAAAAATACTATATACCAAATGTCCCACTTTAAACAAAAGAAGCCTGTCGGCTGCCGGACTACTATCTAAATTCGGAATTATTAATTATGAAGCCGGTCGTTTTGACATATGGCTCAAGTGTGTGCGGCAAAAACTGTAGGAGGAGTAGCGCGGCAAAGTATCGCTCATTTACAATAACAATAGTCTGGTCTAACTCAGGTCCAGACTAACTCAGGTCCCCCGCGTGAAAATCCAATATTTTTACCACTAGACCAAAGGGATATCCCTATGGACTGGCGGAGATATTAGACCTTTGAGGCGTGTGTGTGTGTGTGTGTGTGTGTGTGTGTGTGTGTGTGTGTGTGTGTGTGTGTGTGTGTGTGTGTGTGTGTGTGTGTGTGTGTGTGTGTGTGTGTGTGTGTGTGTGTGTTGTGTGTGAGAAAAGGATATTGTATATGCCAGGACTCTGGCACAGAACACGTGAAATGTATATATCCATTCAACATTTAAAGTATATTTCATTGACACAGTGGTGTATAATGAACTATGTAGCCATGCAATGTGTTGTGATCGGTCTGTCAGACACTGTGGTGAGGGCTCACAATCAGACGAGACAAAAGTCTCTGTGGAGAGAAGGGTAAGCAAACAAGGATCAGGCGGAAGCAAAAACAGAGGGCAAGATGAGATAAAAAAGGAAAAAGAAAACAGCAACGAATCAGACAGAAAGGCAGAGGTCCAGGCAAGGCCTTGGCAAAGTCTTTGTCGGAAACAGAGCACAAGTCAGTATCAGGTCACAAAAACAAAGCTCGACAAAGCTTGAGCCTTGAGAGCTTGGCATGAACACAAGACAGTCTGGCAAAGGCAGTTTCTTCTCTATTGTCTGTTCAGTCAACAGAGAAACTGCTCCAACTTTTCTGCCAATTATCTCCTACCAGTGACCACGCAAACTAATTTAATGAGTTGCATTATTTTACTCCTAAATACTTCTGTTGTTAATAGTTCAGTGTTGGGATATGAACTTTCATAGTAGACTTGCTGAGCCATGAGGCCCATAGGGCAGGACAATACAGGGTGGTAGCTTCGCTACGTGTTACATCCCAGGAATGGTGCACGCACGCCCGCCCGCACGCACGCACGCACGCCCGCACGCACGCACACATAGTTATTAAAGGACACATTTTCTCACAAATACAATAAATACAAAACAGGTATACACACACGCAGGAATGGTGCACGCCCGCCCGCACGCTCACTCACACTCACACAATTATTAAAGGACACATTTTCTCACAAATACAGTAAACACAAAACAGGTATACACACAATCCAGCATTATACTAGTGTCCTAAAAATAGTTCAGTAATGAGTCTGACTTCATAGATTGAATGATTGTCAATGCAGATTTCACGTACTGTAGTCGCAATATATGAATGCATGTTAATTATATATTTTCAGCTGTGAACACATTTACTTTACTATACCTTCTATGTGGTCCATATTAGTGCGGTGTGCTTGTGTTGCCTGTGTGTCTCTTGCTCTCTGTGAAACCAGGGTTTTCAAATGTGGCTTATTAAACGTCACCTCAAACAACAAATTGAGGTTGTTCATGATTTATTGCAATGGTATATGATTTGTTAAGTAACAGCATGGATATTTAAATTAAGACTTATTTTTAACACCATTTTATCCACACCACTCTTAAACACTGAAACGTTTCTCTTGACCTTGAGAAGAATTATCCTTTAAATACACTAAGCACAAATTAGGCTGAAGCAAACAAATAGACTGACGCACGCACGCATGCACGCACGCAAGCACACACACACACACACACACACACACACACACACACACACACACACACACACATTAGGTTGATAATAATAATTAAATGTAGACTTCTTATTAACATCATTTTATCCATATACAACACCACTCTTAAACACTGAAACGTTTCTCTTGACCTTGAGAAAAATTATCCTCTAAATACACTGAGGCAAACATTTAATATGATGCACCGTCATGCACGAGGGTAATTATGACCGATGAAAACTCTAAGTTATTACTACAATTTCTCCGGGCTTTTGGTGAGACTGAAGCGCTCGCGCACACACGCACACACGCACACACACACACACACACACACACACACACACACACACACACACACACGCACACACACACACACACACACACACACACACACACACACACACACACACACACAGACTGTGACAAAGTGCATCTTTGATACTTTTACAGTGTGGCTGACTACACCTTGTTTACTAGTCAAATCGGTAACACAGACACCCTAATCTCTTGGTAGAGGTTAGGGTGTCATGGTAGTCCTTAAATTAGATACCGGTAGTTAAATTACACTGTGTCCCTGACACTGTCCCTGCTTGATAGTTAAATCTACAGCAGCAGTAACCTTAGGGATATCAGTTGTTGTTTGTCACTAGCATTGATATGTGAAATGGTGGTGTGACATACGTTATATGCTTAAAAACATTGTAAGCCTATTAGTGAGTACAGGGTCCCACAGGGCTCTGTACTTGTTCAGCTTCTTTGTTCCCTCCAAACCAAATGTCTTTGTCAACAGTTTGCCTATTATGGGCTGATTTTTTAGGCCCTAAAACAAGGCTCCAGACATCGCAAAACAAACTGGTCAGGCTCATTTTGATAGGTTGGAATGGCTTAGGGTTGACGACAGAGTACAGCAACTTGCAATGGGCTTGGTCTACAACAAACCAAACTGTGGTGCGTGCACCCCTTGTGGTGCACAAACGCCTACGCCCCCTCCCGCCCCCCCTCAGGTCCAGTGAAGCCAACCTTCTGAGGGTCCGCAAGGCCAAGTACCGCACCTGGGCGGACAGGGCCTTCTATGTCTCTGCCCCCAACCTCTGGAATGAACTCCCCAATCATCTCAGAGTTGCCCCCTCCCTCCTCTCCTTCAAAACCTCACTCAAAACCCACCTCTTCAAGATAGCCTTCCCCAGCTGAGGTCTGGTTAAGATGTCCCTCCATCCCTTGCTTCGCCTTTCATGTTTTTAACCTAGCACTGACATTTTACTTATTTTTGTTTCTTGAATTAAAGTTGTTCCTACTGTTTTATGTAAAGCGATTTGGGTACTATATAAATCTGAGCTATTATTATTAAAAGGGTAATGGCGGTTTTATGGTGTCCATCTAGCACAAACGGCAAAATGCGGTAAAACACTGTTGCTGGAGATTATTAACTCTGGGAGTATACAGCAGCTGCATGTCTCTCAGTGCAGTTACATTCTGTAATTATTTGGCATAATCATATTAAAAAATGTATCATTTTCGGCCAAATTCAACAAGACTTAGCATTGGGGGATGCGTCAGCTAGGTCGGGAGGTAACAGGGCCAAAAAGGTTTGGGGCCCGCTGGTCTACAAATTTAGCTATAGGCCTACACCACCAAAATATTCAAACAAGGGGTTAAATTAATTTCGCTGCTATGCCACTAAAATGTTGAACGCCTTACCGACAGCCGTTAAGAACTGTGAATTCCTTCAAAACTGCTCAAACTCAAAGAGCACTTAGAGCCTATGGCCTATGGGCGTCTATTTTTCTATACTGTACACTTTTTCCCTTTTTCTAACCGTGTATATGATTTCGTTTTTTCATAGATGTGTATATTTGTGTCTTTAAGTTTTGATGAATTGAAAATGGAGGACCCTAGTGTAAACCCTATAGTGTAGTCTTTTTCTGGTTTTATCCTCTTAGCAGTTTTTGTATTGACCTGTACCTTCCTTGAACTGTACCTATTCTGAAATCGGTCAATCAATCAATCAATCAATCAAATCTGCGACTCTCCCCCGTCTCTAGGAGACAGAGATATGGTCTCTCTCTATCAGACCATGAACGTCTTGCCTATGAATGCAAGTCCCCAAAACCAGACAGTCTTGTGGATTTGAATTATCAATCACTAAACATTGAGACAAATATTTTGAACTGAATAGATGAGTAGGCCTACAGACTGTATGTTCAAATAAGATCCTTGAGAACAGATGCCATGGTTTACGCTCATTGTCAAAACAAGTGCAGTGTAATATGTGGTCATGCGACCCAAAACAGGTCCCCAATGCTTGCCCATTGAAACTAGAATTCATCATTACAATTTACAGAGAGACTGTACAGTGTACCTGTATATTCCTTCATATGTTCACTCAGGGACGTGCACACATAATATATCAAAGGGGGCTTCAGCCCCTGCCCTTTTACCCGTCTGTAAAACAACTGCCCTCTCCAGACCATGAATGCAGCATTTACTCTGGTGAAAGAATTGCAAATGCAACTCCTTTCCATGCCATACCGGAAGGCAGCATTCAGGAGAATTGCTTTTTTCCCAAAGTCTCCTGAACTTGAACACAGCATATTTGCGTTGCACATTTTTTTTTAGAAATCCATGTCGTACACCACATCTCCAGTGTAGATAAAGAGTGGTGGGTTGCGCCGCGAAGATAGCTGATCTACAAGCTCTCAACGCGTCGCAGCGCGATGCGTTGTGAGCTTGTAGATCTGCTATTTTTGTTCAAACATGTTCTTACGAGATTTTAGCCCCTGCCTCTCTAACTACTCTCTGCATGTCCCTGTGTTCACTGTTGATAGACCAGTAGCCTTTAGCCTACTGCATATTCATTTGTATGATATTGTTGTCTTGCATGGAGACGTTCTTATCACTTCCACTGAAGAATGAACACCATGGAGTGATAGCTTCATCCGTCAGGGAGAGGCCTTTTTGATATTGTGTGGGACATTCTCCCACATACATAAAGTAGCAAATCTCGACGTCTCTATACAGATAAGACCATCTGACCTTATGTTTTATTGAAAACAAACATAATTATTGTAGTCGGCACTCGTCCCAGACGTAATATAGGCCTCTACAGTAACTCCAGTGGATTATGAGTCCAGTTGTGTTAATGGGGCGCCCTGTACTACAGCATGTTATTATTGATCTGACTCCCTCTCTCCTCATGGACTCTGATAATGGGAGCTTGGGGGGTGGGAGGACAGGGGTTGGTTGGGGGGGTATACACTTACTGCATATACACTGTGAAGAAAATCGCTCCTTGTATATAAATGGAAACATATGGTTCCATTTGCACACTATGCCCTATATCTTGCGCCACCCCTTACCCCTTATCCCTAAACATACTTGCCATTTTTTACTATTTTAAAACATTTGAAAATTGTACAAATAGCCAATCTACAAGCTAACAACGTGTCGATGTAGATTGGCTAGTTGAACTATTTGTAAATGTTTTAAAATAGTAAAAAATGGCAAATAAGTTTAGGGATAATGGATAAGGGTAAGATGGAGCCCTATGAGTTAAATCAACACTCAGGAATTGACTGTGTAGGGAGCAGTGGTGGAAAGCAACTTACATTTATTCAAGTACTGTAGTGCTACAGTAGACTAAGTAGCCTACAGTGTAGCCTACTTAAAAATCACACATCTTGGCCTGAGCTGAATTAAAACAGTTGCACTGTGTTTAGAAAAGCTGATTTGCTCGTCCACATATGACGTAAATTCTCCATTCATTGTCAATGGCATATATGTTTGTGCATGTTTCCACAAAAAGCCGATTTGTTCAGACACATATGACGTAAATTCTCCTTTCATTAGTTCACCCAAAAATGACTTCTTCTACTTTTACTTCTACTTCTTATTGCGACTGTAGGTCTCATTTACTATGAAAAACCTGCACCTCCCGTCCGTCAGTATAGTCACCCCACGCCTCCATATGGTCACGCCTCGTGACATCATACCTCCATATATGGTCACGCCTCGACCACGTGACATCACGCCTCCATATATGGTCACGCCTCGTGACACCATTCCTCGTGACACGTCATATGCCACCATATATGGCCATCTCCATATATGAAGATCACGACACTGACCTAATCTAACCCTGGATAACCATACATGGAGAAGACCGGATCATCACCTAGATCAGCATACAGCATAATGGAGCCGGCCAGCAACTCTACATCTGACCTCAAACCCGAGGGGGCCGATTCATACTCCTATTTTACCGCTGTAGTGCCGAAATGATTTCGGCTCGTCAGAAATTTTCAGTAGCACCGAAGAGCAGACTTTCGGACGGTACCTGCCCCCTGAACCTCAAATGACGTCACATTGTAGGCTCTACAGAGCCGAACTGACTTTTATTCGGCTCTAAAATAGGAGTATGAATCGCGCCTTAGATCTCCATATATGGAGCTGACCTGTTCTGACATCCCATATGTTGATCCTTTCCCACCCGTCCTTCCTGTTCTGACATTCCATATGTTGATCTGACCTCATCAAACCCTGTACACTCAAGACATGCTCCATATATGGCCAGTACAGAATTCATTCCATATGTTGATCCTCCATGCCAAAGCACTGGCCAGTGCTCGCCCAGCAGTCTGCGGTCACCCAGGAGGATGCGTGCACGCAACCTCGCTTCTCACCCTCAAGGCGTCTAAAGGCCTATTCATAGTCTGGATTTTCGGTGGTGAGGTCGAGGTGGCCACCGCTCCGGTGGTGAGCTGACCACCGGAGCTGAAATAACGTTGAGCGGTGGTGAGTAAAAACAGAGAGAAGGGCTGGAGCGGTGGCGGTGGTTTGCTCTTCACCGCGGCTCGTGACGTCATTCGGTGGTCACCTCATCACCGAAAATCCAGACTATGTATGAGCCTTTACTGGTACTTTACTACTTATACTTCTCATTGTGAACAAATGTATAAGGACGGAGTATAAACTAGGGCTTAAGTCAAGTGGTTAAAGATACTGTAAATCGTGTCCAACATGTAGTCTCCATGATACTGAAATGAATACATTCTGTATACATTTTAGACTATTTTTATTCTGATGATGGTAATATGGACTAGGAGTCAGGACCTTGGCTTTACTTGAACATAGTATTTTTGCACTGATGATCCGTTCCCATTTGCACTAGCCTATTGTTACTTTTTTAGGCCTACTTTGTAAAAAAGAAAAAAAAAAAACATCAGATTGGTAGGGAGGAGGCTGCAGAGATCCAACAAATTTGGGGGGAGTGACTCTCACAGAGACGAGCTAGGAGGGGGGTGTTTGAGTATAAACGGAGTGGTTTGTGCAACTTTTCTGTATACTCATAGTGCACCCTCCCGGCTGACAGACGAAAAGTGCGATTCCCGAAGTGCGCAAACTAGTTTCGGTTGTGTGTTCCACTGCCGACAGACAGAATGGTGGCACCTGTCCCCAAAATGATTGTTTTGATCATCGCATCAGCGTTTTTGCAAGCCGCGACATCGGAGCACCTCAATGATACGTAAGTGTGAAACTTTTTGTTTCTTTTACTAGGCAGCTCCAGCCGCCGTTAAGAAAAATATTAAAAGAAAACTTGGAAAACTTTTCCAAGTGTCTTATGGGTGCGTGAGTTAAACCGTTAATTAGCAGTGGCCTGCGAGGCTGCGAAATGTATTTCGGCAGGATGGCAGCAGCAGTAAAGGGCTATATATATATTTACAAAATGTGCAGTGGGCTACAAGTGTAATATTATATCTATAGAATACCTTTAACAGAAGACATCCGAGTCTGACAGACTGCAGGACACCCGTTAGTGGCCTCGACTTTTATGTAATCTTTCTTAACGGGAACCAAACGCTAGCTGTTCATGTCCCCGAGTTATTTTTTTTGTTTAGTTGCATTTCTTATTGCTTTGTGTATCACATTTCAGTTATTGTCTTACCCTTACTTGATGGATCATGGAGTGGCAGGTGACGCAGGTCAATTGGCTCCTACATCATCATGATGCAGCAACTCACTCACTATTCACCCCCAGGCCCATGCAGCACCACCCCAGACTCAATTAAATGTGTCCTTCTCTGTGAGCTGCATAAGGACATGCAGAATCAACCACAGTCTGGACACCGATTTGTATTTGTTTGTTTCCATAATCCATACAGTTTCCATAGATTCAGCAGCTCCCCTTTTTGCTATATCACAATTCACAAGGCATCTCTCACTATATTGGCCTGTCTCACTAGCCTTTGTCAACTTAATAATAATAAAAAAAAAAAAAATAATAATAGGCCTATCTCTTATTTGTTACTATTTAATTCACAACAGGACTGTGTTTTTTGTGTCACTTAAGCAAAAACAATAATTGCATCTAAATAATGTGAATATGCAAATGACAGGCTTTCTCTATAGCCGCCCTATATACGGTACCAGCTGCTGAACACAAACCCCACACAATAGATCATCTTGGCTTGAGGTTGCCCATATAGCATAGGTTTCACATTTCAATGTGAGGTGAGCAGGTTTCATTCTGTCTCCTGTTCTTTGTAAATCATTTATATATATATATATATATATATATATATATAGTAAGGTTATTGTAGGCTACTTGGTAAAGTAATTTGTATGTTCTACAACGTTTTCCTGCAGTCTTTATGCAGTGACGGTGAGCTCCCAGCTGAGAGGGGGCAGGTCAGAGAAGCTGTGCGCTCAGATCCATGGTGCCACAGAGGCCCTCACAATCACCGTCACCCTGGTCTCGGAGTCTGCAGGCAACACCACCGTTCTGGAAGCTGAGCCCGTCCACTGTCATACAGACTACTACATCTGTCCAACCTTTCTGGTAAGTGAGTGTGCGTGTGCGTGTGTGTGTGCGTGCTCGTGCATGCGTGTGTGTGTGTGTGCATGTGTGTGTGTGTGTGTGTGTGTGTGTGTGTGTGCGTAAATTTCAGCAGCAACCTGATTTCCCAGGAGAGCTGACAGTGGGAGTCAATGTTAATGACGCTGGTGCTTTCTGTCACCCTGTTGCTGATTACGCAACAGTCGGTCCTTGTTCCCTATCCACTTTAATGAGCCATTTAGTCCAATCAGCTCCTTTTGCACGTTTGCTTCATTCTGCAACTGTCTGATCTGGCAATTCTGCAGCAAAACAAAGGCTTCTTTCTGTTTCTGTAGAGGCCAGCCTCGTACCTGCATTCCAAATCTAAAAGGAACCCTCCCCTTAGTCACCCCTCACTGATCTTAAAATGGTTCCAGTCTCTGTTATGCAATAGTAGTTGCATTAGCGAGTGAAAACAAATGCCACAAACATGTTCGCTTTGGGAGAACAGTTATTGTCTCCCGTGGCTCCAGTGGTCTGTGGTTACTCAATATCTGTACACTTGCTTCTACCAGGAGGTGCATTGATTTTGCTAGATTACGAGTAGATATTTATTTCGCTGGTGTGCACCATTAAATCTATAAGGGGTTACTAACAAGCACGCTGCGTAAAGATGATAACGCAAGACTGAGTCATGCCGATGTTCCATACTGGAGCAGTGCTTCTCAAAGTGGGGTGTCTCATGATGCTCTTGAGTGCAAATGATAAATACAATTATTATTTTGAGAGATGCTACAGTCAATCCTTCAGTTTGTGTCAGGTTTACCCTCGAACACATTTGCTCTGTTCACTCTCAGCTTAGTGAAGTGAGGAGATAAGTGTTCCAGGCTTATTGTGGACCGTTTTATGGCTCTTTTGGTCTAAATATTATATCCTGCCATCGCCAGCACCAGGAAATACACATATCCTGCTCTTAGACCGCATATGTTTTGTATTTTTATTGTGTAGTGTGTTTTGTTGTGTTGTGCCAATATAAGAGACACTTACATACAACACAGCTTATTTTGATATTTGATGTGGTATTGCAGGTGCCTCTTGTGAGCAGCAGTGAGGTGGCTACTATCCACGTCCTGGTCAAAGGAGAACACGATATTATGTGGAAGATGACAAAGGTCCTCATCCAGCCACCAGCCTTCATCAACCTCATCCAGTCGGACAAACCCATTTATTTACCTGGACAGACTGGTAAGTTACCAGTCTTGTTAACTACTTAAGAGTCGAACTGTGTGTAGTTCAATGCTAAAAGTAGACCCAAAGTGGCCGATTTAACAGTAAACCTTCAAATTCTCTTTTCATGTGATCATTTTAATGCTTTGTTTTACGAGTATGATGTTTCATTTTGATCAGATATTCAAATAACTCAATTCAATGAATAAGTAAAGTAATCTGTATGTTCTGTAACTAATGTATGCCACGATGCATCGAAGAATTAGGCTCTGAGACAACCTCCTTTGTGATTGTGGATCTAATGCCTGATTATGATCTTTATAGTTCGGTTCCGGGCTGTCTCTCTTGATGCTGATTTCCTTCCCAGAAATAGGACGGTAAGACCACCCCCAACTAAATATTTTCAGTTTGATATTCAGCAGCTGATGAACTTGTAATTAGTGACATTTTGACTATGGAAATGACAAGGACGGAGGTCTATTGTGGGTCATGAGAGTGGGAGTTAAAAAGGGAGGAATGTTTGTTGACTTTAGGAGCACACGGGTGTGAAACTATGTGTGGCCGTAATAAATAAGTCTGTCTAAGTTCATTTGGCACACATCACGTTTGACCCCAAACATCTGAATCAATAGTGGCCCAGTGCCTCCGAGTTTGTGAAGATTAATAAGCACCGTTAGAATTTAATCCTTTATTAAACCCACCAATAGCTTGACAGCATGGATGAATAAAGTGCTGTGCCATTTTGATGAGCCAGGCAAGCACAATCCAAACAAGTTAAAGTTTTAAAACATTTGGTTGGGAGACTTTTATATAAATGGTGTTTTTCAGCCAGGTGGTATTGACTTAATAATTTTCTCTCTTTTCTTTACAGTACAAAATTGTGACGCTTCAGGTAAGAGACACTACTATACTCTAATATAACTCTAACTAACAATAGGTGTTGCGCTAAAACGTTAAAACCATCAAATCCCAGAGAGGAGTGATTGGCTGCAAGAGCATATGAAAACTCTTGGGATAAAATGTGCAGGCTTTTGTTCCATCTGCCTACAGTCCTCCGGTGTAAGAAATCATGCATATTTAAGATTATCAGCTTCCAATGAAGCTCTGTAGCCGTCCAGTAAAACACCAGGAGCTGTACATCTTCTGATTTTGATGCTGTTTATTTGGATGCAACTGGGATTCAGAATGGAAGTAGTGTTTCCATCTGCATTGGTTTTCACCTTCTCTTCCTTTCGTCTCTCTATTATTATTTTCATCTCCTGACCATTGTCTTGGACCTGCTAGCCAGCAGGAATGTCTGATATAAGTTGAACCAAAACTCTAAATCTCTTTTTACTTTGTGCATAGGACCCCCGTGGCAACCTCATTGCCCAGTGGCTGGACAAGACAGCAAGTATTGGCATCCTAGACCTCCACCACCACATGAGCTCCGAAGCAGCTCAAGGAACCTACCTCATTACAGCAGAGACAGAGGAGGACAACATAAAGATCTCTTACAGCTTTGAAATCAAGGAATATGGTCAGTTAATTTATGTATAATGTCATGTTAAAGGTAATATTAACATACATTGCCTTTTTAAAGTGTAGGAACTCTTTCATGATCATTTTGTTGTTGTTCTTCTGTGTTTTAGTTTTGCCTAAATTTGAGGTGACAGTTCACCTTCCCAGTGTGATTTCAATTGAGGATAAAGAAGTGGAAATGAAGATTTGTGGAAAGTGAGTGTCCCCCAAAACTATGGACATAAATATCTGAAATAAGTATTTTTTCAAAATATAGTTTGAAACAGAAACAAAACTGAAACATCTTAGTGTCATTGTTCAATTTTCTTAATGGTCTTTCTTTCTTTCTTTCTTTCTTTCTTTCTTTCTTTCTTTCTTTCTTTCTACTGTCATGTGGGGACCGAGCCACAGGTTGAGAACCACTGTCTTAAGCAATGCTTGCTCACTCAGGCTAAAAAAACAAAACAAAAACAGCTACTTCATACTATATGTGTTTTCTTCCAGATACACATATGGCAAACCAGTGGAAGGTGTAGTTACGGCTGTGCTTTGCCGCAAGGCTTACCGTTATTTCTGGCACTATAGCCAGCCAGACAAACAAACTGACATCTGCAAAACATATACGCTGAATGTAAGTATCCTGGAGCATGTAAAATACACTTCTGATGCAACTCACACTGTGTGCATATTGCATAACACATTAAATACAATGAAATGCTTATTTTCAATGGTCCTCTGTCAGTAAATGTGGCATATGGAAACAGTAAATGAAGAATTGACCAAAATATCAAATAATACAAGTTAAAACTAGAATAAGCACCTAAATTGGTTAAATTAAAAGCGTATAATGAATTACTTACATAGACTTAACATTTTCCATAAGAACGTTTTCACATGTGTGCTGGCAAAGATAATTAAGTTCTTTAACTTCCTTTCTATCTTCTAGACGTGCGGCAAAGGCTGTGCAAAATTTGCAGTGAACGTGACAGAGTTTTCCCCGCTTAACCGAGCGTATGATGACGAGTTTGTGGCAGAAGCTGAGTTCCTGGAGAATGCAACGGGTACGTTCAGGGTGACGCGAGTGAAGATACTCATGGAACACTTGCAACAAGTACATTTACTCTACAGTTTGCACTTTGTCTTTACTTAAGTAATGCCATTACTTGATACGTTATACTTCTGCTCCGCTAGTTCTCATAATTAAATATTGCACTTTTTAGTACATTACATTTATTTGTCGCCATATGGATATTCAAAAGTATTTTCAAATTGTGGTATTGCTACTTAGCTCGCCTTTTCGCTTCTAAAATGTCTTTGCCAAAACAAATAGTCAATCTACAAGCTCACAACATGTTGGTTTGTGACTTGTGAGCTTGTATTTCGGCCAATATTTTGACGAATGCTCCACTCAGAATAGGCATGCTGGGGTTCAAGTTAACATTGACTGGCAGATTTATGCGCTGCGTTCAGCTTCTGCCAGGCCTTTTCCTTATACAACTGTACCTTACCCTTTCAAGAAGGTTTGCGCTTAGCGTTTAAAATAAATAAATAAAATAAAATCAAAGTGCTTCTTCAACCACTATAATACTCAACTCTTTCTCCGCTTCCTGTAGGGGTCGTCCTGAAAGGCACAGGCTCGTCCAGGTTCACCAGTGAAATCAGAACCGTCACTTTTGAGGAAGTACCTTCATCTTATAGACCAGGAATCAAATTTGAGGGAAAGGTAATGATGCCATTTTAAGGACATATACCTACATATACATGCATAATAACAGATTACCTTAATCTGTTATTATATCCAATGGGATAGTGGTACAGGTGAAATTACATAACATCCAGAGCGCAATGCAGCTCTGACCGTGCATGCTGGGTCTCAGAGCTAAATCGCGTATTTATTTTCGATGGCTCAAAAAAAATACATGTATTTTCTACACCTCTGTCTTTTATAATGAACATCGTTGCACAGTCTTTTGTCCCAAATGAGCTTCTGTAAAAAGGTTAACGAGCCCAGTGCACATGCTCTGAGCGGCGGTCCGCTCTCTTTCTTTCTTTTTTTTGCCTCACCTGGTTGTTGGATAATTATAATAAAATCAGATTACGAAAAGAAAAGTTCTCCTTCAACCACTTTAAATGGAGTCTCTCTGTCTTTTAATCTCTTTAGTAAACAGAAAATAGGTCAGGAAACCAGTTCCATCCAATCAGGTGACAGAACTCACAGGATATGGGATAAATATAAGTGAAACCAAGAAATTAATTCTCTCTCCTGATTGGATGAAATTGGTGTCCCAACTAATATATATATTTTCTGTTTACTAAACAACTGAAGAGACAGGGAGACCACTGTTACTGGACATGGAGCTTTAACATTTTAACAATAAAACAGTAAAAAGAAAATTATAATAATACAGCACATTTAACTAAACAGATTTAATCTAAGCAGATCAAAGAAGTTATTGTTTACATACATACATGTTTCTGTGTGCAACAGAAGATGGCTATTATTTTCTTATCTCCTTTCAGGTCAAAGTGATCCGTCCAGATTCCACTCCTGCTATGAATGAGTCTGTGTATGTGTTTGCGACATGCCGAGGCTCAACAGAGAATTTAACACTGACAACAGACGACAAAGGAATGGCCTCATTTTCTCTGGACACATCCCTCTGGAAAGACAGAGTGTCTCTGAAGGTTGGAATCCAAACTAATCCTTCCTTCTTTGCACTAATATTTTATTATGAAGAGTTGTCCATTTTTTTTAGGGTGAGGGGGGGGGGGGATATATCATATTTCTCTAGAGATAGACGATAGCACTACCCATTTTATGCCACAGTCTAAAAACCCACCTCGTCAGACTCGCAGTCTAGCGATCCCATCTTGTTACATCCCTTCTAGTCAATTTTATTTAGATATACTATGTATAGTAGTATAGTATAGTATGCATATTTGAACATAATTGTGACCAGATTTGACTGAGATCCTGCCATTGCGCAAACTCCAGCTTTTCACCAGAGGAGAAACAAAATAAATGTTTTATCCAAAATGAGTTAATAGCACAGGCAGACTTCACATACAGTACTAGAGTGTGTCTGAGTCCACAGAAGTGAACTTTTCAAGCCTGTTTTCTGCAATACATTACTATAAGCTCTGTAAGCCATATCTCCAAAACTGGTGGGTCAAACTGAACAGTCAATTTGAAGCTATGATTCCCTGCTTTCATATGAAAAAATATGAGAAAATTCAAAAAGTCCATTGGCAGTCCCTCAGTCAAATCTGTCACATATATGTCTTTGTTATTTCGATTTATTTTTACTCGACTACAAATATGAATGTTAATATTTAGATATCATGTTAATGTTTAGACAGATGTTAGGTTTGATGCTTACATGGGATCTTAGTTTCTTTGAGGCACTACATTGTCTTTGTACTTTTTACTCATGCAGTTTACTTTGGTTTCACACTCTTGATTAGGGCATCTATTAAATGCCTGAATTGTAATTGTAGCACTTTAAAGCTGAGGGGGAGACCATGTAGGGGTGGTGTTTGAACCCAGGCCAGCAGACGAGCATCTGTGAAACACAGTGCGAGGCCATAAGCCGTTCCAAACTCTCCTCTGGGAAGCAACACGGGTGCATAAAAGCTAGAACAGCCAGACACACAGACACGCAGTTTCTTAGCCCTTGTGGTTGCACTCCTCTGTTTAACCACACGTCAACACTGTAAGGAACTGTCGATATCCAGCAACACACACTTCAATAAATATTTTCTACCGTACCAGGCACAATATCTAATATGTACAAAAACCTGTTAGTGCCACCAAGGTGTGTGTAGAGTGTAGAGTCACTGGTTTCTCGTCACTGCTATACACTGCTCTATGTGGACTTAAAGTTTAAATCCTACTCCTTTCTCTTATGTTGGTGTGTATTTATCTTCTACTACAGTATGTGTTAGAGGAGTGCACCAGTAATAATATATATATATAAAAAACTTGGAAACAGATTACAAGATTTTCATCTTGTGTTTGTTTCAACAGGCACAGTCTACGAAAGAGGAGGTGCACACTCCTTACGATGGCTGGCGCAAGCCCAGGAACAGGTCAGCGTACATGTCCCTCACAGAGTTCTACTCCAAGAGCAAGAGCTTTGTGAAGCTCATCCATGCCAGTGAGCCCTTCCACTGCTGCAACGAGGTTGCTATTCACGCTGACTACATCATCCCCGGAAGTGAGCTGGAAAAGGGACAGACTTTCCTGAACTTCTTCTACTTGGTAAGAGGACAGAGTTGACTGTTCCATTTTAACCATCGAAAATAACCAACCTTTTTTCTGTTGACTGATATTGTCCTACGTGAATATAGAACATTGTGATCAAATCAATCGATCGATATAATACTATAAGTTCCAAAAACAAAGCCCTGTGTGGGGTTGTAGGGCATGGCTTGATAATAATTAAATCTACCCTGGGAAATGTATCGGAGTTAAACAGTTCTCATAGTGACATAGGAATGTCCACACACCTCAACTAACCTTTTTCAGAACCACCCCAAACACACACAGCTCCATTTGGAACCTCAACCTCCGCCGATAGCCGATAGGAGAGGTTCCCCGTCAGGAGGAACCTATAAGTCGATATGGGTCGAGCCTTCCTAAAGCAGTGGTATTTATACAGAGCTACAGATGATAAAATTAGGAGTGGAAACTGGAAAGTAAAACATTTTGAGTGGGGTGAAACAACCGCTTACAAAGCTTATGAAGTCAGCCAGTACCACGTTTTCCCAATGCAATATTATGGAAGCAGTGCAGCGCATGCGGACGGGGGTTGACTGGCCACAGCAGGCTGACTAAATAATCTATTTAAGCCTGATTTAAGCGGTTGTTTCACCCTGCTCCAAAATGTTTACTTTCCACTCCTAATGTTATCATCTGTACCTGGTCGAAAAGGGTTTTCGACACTGCTTCTGGAGGGCTCGACCCATTTCGACTTATGCAGGGATATCCTGACACAGAAAATCTTCTCGGAACTAACAGCGTCAGCGTGTCACACAAGCGTGTCACGTATATAAACGGGTGCACTGCTTTTCATGGAAGCGCAACAGAAAAAACAGGGAATTGGCTCCTATTCTTTTGTACATGTCTGTAATTTACCGGCCTACAATGTCATTGACATGCTGTTGGCAGATGGCAGGTGTGCCAGTAAACACTGGTCGACACTGGTCGAATCGGATTTATCATCCATGTTGGTTCCATAAATAATAAAATAGAATTGTTAGTTTGCAAATGTCCAACTAAGTGTTTATATGCTCTTTCCAGGTGTCATCCAGAGGTGCAATTGTAAAGCATGGCAAGTTGCCAGTGAAAGTATCAAGAACAGCAGGTAATACAAAACAGTTTACCTGATCTGTACTGTATGTTTTGTACAGTTGTTTCAGTTCTAATCGTATGTTACTACCGGCTGCTGTACTGTTAAAGATGGAGTGCCATAATTTTGTTCCACTTTTTCTGTTTTGTATGCGTCTATGGAGCTAACATTACTAATAGACCCCCAGGTGTGGTTATAATATGCAAATATGTCTTCCCTGTGTATTTTGGGTTTCTTCCTGAAAGTCGAAAGCCTTTGAGTCAAAAGGCCCAATCGAAATGCACCGCTTTAGTGACCCACAAAAATCAGTCAAAGTTGTAATGGTTTTGTTAGTGTATCCATAATATATATTTTTTTTAAATCAGCTAATCTCTTAGTTTCTAGTTCATTACATTTCTTTCTAGTTCATTACATTTATTTAACAAGATGCAAATTCAGTTTTACATGAACAAGTAACTAAGGCTCCTGTGCACTTTGATGGTCCAATACTAGGAAATGCTAACTTTCCTTCTCCTTTCCCTTCCTCTCTGGTTTTTCTGCTCATTGCCAGAGAACAAAGGGACAGTTTCTGTGCTTATTCCGCAAACTGCTGAACTGACGCCATATGCCCAGGTGGCGGTTTACACCTTCCTGCCCACTGGCGAGGCTGTAGCTGATAGTATGGACTTCCCCATTGAACTCTGCCTGGAGAACAAGGTAGGCTCTTGCATTGTAAGACACGGCAAATGTCTTAAAAACCCATCAGCTACACTTCAGATGCGTAACTCAGGAGGTCGATGTTGTGTTGGGTTCTTAATATCTACTGTCTGTATCTACAAGAATGAGGGAACGTGACTTCACCTTAGATTACACCACAGTAGAGGTGGTTTTTTCCCGGTTCGACCCTCGATCACTTCTCCTGCCAAGACTCTGAACCACAACCTTGTCCACTGTGGCCCCGCCTGTTTATGGTCTAGAGCAGGGGTTCTCAACGTTTTTTGGCTGGGGACCCCGGAAATGCTTTGGCCGTGTCTCGCATCTCACATCTGAGAACATAGATTTTTTAAATTTGTTATTGGTTAGCGAAATGCAAATTGGGCTTCCTATGCCAAATTTGACAATGGGTTTCCCCAGGCTTTTCCTTTTGAGCCGATTGCGAACAAAAATAAAACCCTGGGTACTAAACTACGGTAGTAACTTCTCCTTGGTGGCATGGCTGCCTCCACCATCAGTGTGTAGATGCATGTGTGAATGTAACGCACATGGTAAAGCACTTTGGATGAAGGCACTTACTACATAAATACAGACCATTTATTACCAAAACACAAGCTAACAAATGTTCAACCGTGATCTCTCCTTTGCAGGTGTCTCTGAATTTCCTGTCTGAAAAGGCGCTCCCAGGAGAGAATATTACTCTGTACCTGAAAGCTGAGGCACACTCACTGTGCTCCGTCCGAGCCATTGACCAGAGTATCTTACTGTTGAAGCCAGAGAATGAACTTAACCTCAAATATGTATGCATCTGTCTGATAAGTATATCTATTGCAAATATCACACAATGCGGCTTCAATGAAAGAATTTGAACAATCCCACACTGTTTGTTTGCCTGAACCCCATACTATAGATCTGTCAGTTTTATAGCTGTCTCTCTATCTCTATGTGTGTGTGCGTGTGTGCGCGTGTGTGTGTGTGTGTGTGTGCGTGTGCGCGTGCGCGTGTAGGTGTACGACATGCTGCCCGTGCAAAAGCTGAGTGGTTACCACTATCATGTGAATGATAATGAACCGCACCTCTGCCAACCTACCTTGTTGCGACCTGCACCCATACCCATACCGGAGGCGGAGATTGACATACTGACATCTAACATACTGGAATTTCCCCCTCCCCCCTCCATTCCCGCTCCCCCCTCCATTCCCGCTCCCCCCTCCATTCCCGCTCCCCCCTCCATTCCCGCTCCCCCCTCCATTCCCGCTCTCCCCTCCTCCTTCCCGACGTCTCTGTTGGATGGTTCCCGTCGAAAGCGTTCGATTTTCTTTCCGTCACCCTCTGGCGGTGATGTGTATGGAATCTTTCAGGTTAGTTTGGGCCTGAAGAACTGAAGGAAATTCAGTTTTCAGCTTTTACCGTTTTCCAACCTCTGCCACTGCTGTACATTGTTTCTTCCAGAGGCACCAGGTTTTTTTTTTTACACAAATATCTGCATTTTGAGTGAAAAGTAAAAAAGATATGTTAAGCTCCTTTTGAAATGTTACAGTACTTGGTTAAAAGTGATGTTATGACACACCGACTCTTTATACCAGGGCTTCTCAACGCCCCCGCCCTGCCCCCCTTCCCTTTAATAATAGAGAAAATATATCATAAATGAATACTGAAACCAGATCTAATCATTAAGGAAAGTTTATGCAAGTACTATGTGTACTATGTAAACTCTTAACCCATTCTGACCTGAGATCAGATTCTAAAAATGTCTTCTACACACCGACAGTTTTCTGAAAAAGCAAAAATTCTATGTCAGTGGTTCTTCAATTTTTCAAAAATAGCAGATCTACAAGATCTGCTCTTGTAGATCTGCTATAGATCTGGAAATTTCCATTTCCCAGCCATTTAGTTTTCAAAATGTTTTTTTTTTTTTTATAATTTGGGGACCCCCCAAAATAATTTGGCGACCCACGGGTTGAGAACCCCTGCTCTATACTATACTGTATCGGACGATATTGATTAAAAAAAGGCATCAAAATTATTCCCAATATTAGACGCCAATATGATGACGACCACACTTTCAGGGAGAATAATTGTAAAAGCACAGCACTAGTAAATCCTGGTTAACCGCTGTACCTCCACTGGTATAAACTGGTATAGCGATATATAGCTTGATAGTTGATACGTATGACTATGGAAATTATTATTATTATTATTATTGGATATCGTTCAATATTTCAACAACATGCATCCTTATAATGTAGGCCTAGTCCTGCAGCTGTGAATGTTACAAAGATCCCTGCCCTCTGAAGGTTGTTGACTGCTGTTCCTTTTTCTTTACAGAACATTGGAATTAAGATTGTTACCAACTGTGATGTGAAAAAACCTATCGACTGTGAGATGAGCTATTACGCCTATGGCATGACGGCTGGTAAGTCCCCGACACTGACTAGATCCATGAGCATACAGTACACACAATACTGTAGTTTACTGTGTTTTTGAGTGGTGCAGCCACTCCATTGTGTAGCTATGTGTGTCCCTATACTGTACGTGTCCCTGTGTCTGTCTGTCTGTCCAAGCACGAAAAGCGGAAACAACTCACTAATACCACTGGATGGCAGTACAGTACAGTTTTCTCAGATCTACAAGCTCACGTGTTGCCGTGCAAGTACAGTACAGTAGTATGAAGTACAGTACAGTACTACGAAGAACAGTACTACAAATAACAGTACAGTATAGTACTGTACAGTACTATGAAGTACAGTACGGCACAGTATAGTACAGTACAAGTACTACAAAGTACAGTACAGTACATTAGTGCAGTACAGTACATTACAGCACCACTCGCTTCAGACAGGTCTGAAAATGATGTGCCCACGTTTCGCACCATTCGACAGAAGCATGCAACACTATATAGCATAATGTTTAGGAATAGAACATGCATCTCGTATCATTGTGCACGGAGGTCAGTCTATCTGATAAAGTAGTTGATGTTCATTGTTCACTTCACTTTCAATGTTTTATTTTGGTCTTCAGTTCATGTACAGAATGAAACAGTATATACCTAAAGATGCATTGCTATGACCAAAAAAAGGTGTAGGCTGTAGCTAATTAGCTTATTTTCATTGTTCATGGTATCAAGGGTAGTATGTGCTTCATATGCAAAGGAGAGTGATTCAACACTTGAATGTACTGGTTCAAGCAGATAAATGTCAGTCCCATAATCATAACAACTGCTTACGTGCATAGTATATTATGTATTGTATTGGCATCACTATCATAGCCAGCATACCTTAACCATATAAAAACCGACAAACTCACAATGTTTCGCAAATTTCAAATTTGTTGTTTTCTCTATATATAAATAAACCAAAATAGATGTACCAGCGAACTGAGCTTGTGACCAGTGTTTGGTAAAGAAATGTTTCTGTTGTTTTGTAGTTTTCCCAAAAAGCTTTATTTTATTGAGGTTCTGAAAGGGGTCATTTTATTGTTAATAACTTTACTAACATTACTGCAATTAAACCGTATTTTCACACGTTACAGGATTACCTACTGAGAAAAGTAACTAGTTGGATTACCTTTAGATCACTTTTGCATTACCAACAATTTAAGCCCCTGCAATATTTATGTGCAAGTTGCTATGCTGTCCAAAGGGAAAGTAGGCTACTTACTCAATGTATGTTTTATTGACTGTATCGTCATTGCATAGCCTAGTCTAGTGACTAGTCTACGGCCCATAATCTGTAACCTCAGCACATCAGAAGGCTGTTAGAACATACTTCCCTCAGATCTGACGTACTGTTGGGTACGTGTGCACTCTGTAACACTGTAACTCAATGTGTGTCCACAGATGGACCAGATGAGCTGGCACCACCTATGGCGATGTCATTCGAGACTGCAGGGGAGAACCCATCGACAAGACAAGAAAAGGAGGTGGTGAAGGAAACTGTCAGAACTCACTTCCCCGAAACATGGATCTGGGATCTGGTGATTGTTGGGTAATATTCAGTAGCTCCCTTTCACGCTATACATCCAGACTAAGAGTGCACTGGTTAAAATGCCTGTATGTTTTGCCTGTGGGTTAAGTTTTGTACTATTTTACATATTTTAATGATTTTTTTGTTTGTCGTGTTTCTTTGATGTCTATTCCTTGTACCCTGTATATGGTCCTGAGTTAGTTTGTTTTAATGCAGCTCTGCTCTGCACTCCTGCTATTATACAATTGTGTTTTTTCTTTTTTTATGGATGTTTTTTTTTTTTTTTTACTTTAATTTATCTAGTTAAAATAAATTGTTGGTTTGTGCTACAGAGACAGTGGATCATTGTTTTTGGAGAGGACGGTTCCCGACACCATTACCGAGTGGGCTGCTGGGGCCTTCTGTACATCGGTCACTGCAGGTCTGGGCCTGGCTCCCAGCACTGAACTGATCGCCTTCCAGCCTTTCTTCATCAGTCTGACCCTACCCTACTCTGTCATCGTTGGAGAATCGTTCACACTCAAAGCTACGGTGTTCAACTACCTCTCCGAATGCATAATGGTACGTTTCTAGAGTATGACTCTAGAGTACAAAACTTAATTTACTTTGTCCTTTCTGAACTTCATCTGTTAAGTAAAAACGACATACAAACAGACATGATACACAGATACACAGATCAAACTGGACTAAAAACATGGCTGTCCTCAAATTACAATTGGACTTAGAGTTTTATACCCTAGCCTAGCAGTCCAACTTGCCCCCGGAGAGCCAAATGCACTCCCTCAGTGGGCTCCACAGAAGGAGCCTGTGCTGTGTGAGTGCCATGCTCCTCCCCTGTGCATGTATTGTTGATGAAATTGAGTACAATGGACCACAATGGAAACAAGGCTTTTTGTGTTATCCTTTTAGCATAGCTTTGTTGACTGTACTACCATACCGTTAAAGGAGCATTCAGTGATTTGGGTGATTTGGAAAACCCCATCGGTTCACCCGGTAACAAGATGTACACATGCACGCACTACAGTGGGGGGACACACAACAGGCCAACAGCACCCACACCAAGGCCCTCCCCCACTCGATCATGGTTGGCGGAAGGCCCCTCTCTATCCTGATTGGATGAAGGCTGGGCCACCTAGCCAAAAACTAAACCTACGTTTTTTTTTTTACCCCACTTAACTGGGGATAGGGAAGAACTCCTTATATGGTCAGCACACTCTATAGTAGGGAGGATTATCACAACAAAACAAAAAATGAAGTGATATTTGAATTAAGTGAAATCACTGAATATACCTTGAAGAAACTTGTTAGTAAAGTGTGGAAAGGACTCCTTGTATTATATATTATTTATATATTATGTTACCGATTTGCGTTTTCAAAAGGTGCACAGTCCTTGTGAGGTGCCAACCAACGGGATAAACGCTAATAATAAAACAAATAAATAGCCGCACACTTGTAGCTGCCAGTGCCAATGCCAATTGTTTTATTGTGGATACAGAGATAAAAACCAATGTTTTGGACAGACAAGCTGCCTTCTTCTGGGCCCCTGTCCGAAACCAACGTTTCAGACCGACATTTCCAAAACCAACGTTTATGACAGACAAGCTGCCTTCTTTGGGGGTCTCTGTGTGCACCATAAAACATTTGGCAGCTACGAGTGTGCGGCTATACATTTTTTATTATTACTGAATATGTTTTACCACATGACTTAGGTGTTTTTGTCTGTTGCTGCGTTCTGTGCAGGTGGAGGCCACTTTGAAGGATTCGGATCTCTATGACGCCAGCAAGTGTGATGAGTGTACGTATAAACTGTGTCTGTGCGGGGAACAGTCTCACACGTTCCACTGGATTGTGACACCTAAGCCTGAAGCATTGGGTGAGTCTCACACACACACACACACACACACACACACACACACACACACACACACACACACACACACACACACACACACACACACACACACACAATTCACTCTATTCACTTTTCACCTGATCGGCGCTACAGCACTGTGTGATAGTTTGATGTTCAAAGCATTCTTTTGAAACATCCTCTCCTTTGTTCACTCATTATGGTCATACGGTGCTAGACATTTATTTTATGTTTTTCCTTTTGTTATTGGATGATGCAATGCCAAGTGGGGTGAGAACGTTGATCTTACCCTTTGCCATAAACAATTAACTGTGTGTCCTCGCGGTGAAATCCGTCTTTTATACAATAGGCTCAGTTATCAACCCATGACATTATTGTTGAAGAAAAGCTCAAAATGTTGCTTCAGATGATAAGTGTATTGCAGCCAGTGTATACCATTCAAGACAAACTCAGTATTAACTTTTATTTTACTTCGGGGCACTTGCTTGTTTTACACACCTATAGTCATCTTTTGGATGGACTTGGCAGACATACTGTACAGTCTTCCTCAGTGATTTCTATTTCCTACAGTTACAGCACCTAGTCCACACCCACAGATAAAAACAGAACATATCTTTCACAGGTATGTAGTCGAGGTAGGACCCCGGTAAGTCAAGATAACTGGTGTGAATCATGCGTGCTGACAGCTCAGTCCCCCGCTGCCTGCCTTACAGAACCAACTTGTTCTCCTAACGTTGATCTCTGCGCGGTCCTGAAACCCGAGGATTTCAGGGCTGTCAGCCTCCATCAACGGAGATGAAGACAACGATCTGGGATGAATACCTGATTGCACTTTGCCCCCTCCCCCCCCCCCCCCGCCCGTCCTCTGAGGAGCGCTGACAATCACTTGTACTAACGAGTCAGGTAGTCTCTTTCTCTGACGAAACGCTAAGAAACCTCTCTTTCTCTCCAGAGGGGGCAGAGATGTGTATAGTTGTCCTCTATGATCGTGATTGAAGGGGGTTAGAAGGTAGGATTGAAGGAGGGTAGGAGTTAGGGGAGAGGGGAGAGAACAAGTGAAGGAGAGGGATGTTGGGGTGTATGTAAAATAGACAAATGGAAAAAAAGCTCCCCCTGACTGTTGGTGGTTTTACATAAACCATAATGGCTCGGAGCTCTACATTTTAATGCTGTCCTGTCAACAATACCTGGATCCACTTTTAGCTTGAATACCTGTCTCATTAAAAGTGCTCACAAACTCACAAAAACAGTATTTCCGTCATGTTTCTCTTCCATTAAATTAATGTAACACTAATTTGCTGAAGAAGATTAAATTATGTAGCATGTAAACTCGGCTAATATATACAGTATACATACGGTGGCCATAGATTTGTTGTAGCTGTTAATTAGTTCCCATATGGTGATTGTATACAGTATGTACAGTAATATTAGTTATGTGTTTTGCCTTAATTCCCAGGCTCATTATTTCCCATTAAACTCCAAACAGAATGAAAACAACATCCCAGGATGTCAAGTTTGGTTAATGAAGGTAATCTATTACATGAATGCAATATGCGCACTCATGTTTTATAAAGTTAGACTAAAATATTTAGTCTATTTTGAAATAATCAATTCAAATTAAGGCTCAAATAAGGGACATTGCAAAATTGGTGGAAAAAAACCTAAAGGTAATGCAAATTGCTGGAGGTAATTGCAACACTCACACAGGGAATGGAAGGAATGAGCTGGTATTTTCCATACGTTAATAAATTATTAGGAGAGATAACGAGGGCGAGTTGCCATGGTGAAACAGTAAATGGAGACTGAGGAGAACGAGGCGAAGGAGGGAGAACATGGAAGACTTTAATCCATATGGAGGGAAATACACATTAGCCTAAGTATACACGTTGAATGACGGGGTGTCAGCACAACGAACAGTAATCAATAAGTGTTTGTGTTTGTGTACAGGTGAGATGAGTCTGGAGGTCACCGCCATGGCCATGGAGACAGAAGAGCTGTGTGGTAACGCCGTACCCATTGTCCCTGAGAAAGGATATAAGGACACTGTGGTCCGTCGCCTGCTTGTGGAGGTCAGTGTCTGTCTGTCTGTCTGTCTGTCTGTCTGTGAGTTCTCAAACTCTGCCCGAACCCGACCAGGCCCGACCTGATGTTTTCGGGCCGGGCCTAAAATGTATGCTAATCATAGTTAGCATACATAATAGTTCTGTTCTGTCTGTTTGTGTATTGATCCATTATGAAGATGGTGCTGACTGGCGTTTAACTTTTACTCTGTGTAGAGTTCTAAAATTCTGACCAACGGGCCTAATATGCTAATTAGTTGGGCCCATTTAGGGCCGGGCTGGGCCTTATAAGAACTCTAGTCTGTCTGTCTGTGAAAGGGACGAAGGACATGCACATCCAAAACCTGAAGTTGGGACGGTGCTGAGCGAAGACCAGTACAAAATAAAAACACTTGCACACTGTAGGGCCCAAAATATCAAAACTGCTCTTCATCAGACAGTGTGTTTAGCTCGAAACGTCAAGGCAGCACGTAGGTATATAATATATAATAAGGTATAATAATAAGGCAATTGATATGAAGTTCATCAAGGAGGCATATTGTTTTATTTTCAAAGACATCATTCCACAATAGCTCAAAATCGTTTCAAACTTTCAATATAATTAAGGCAAACGGTTGAAACGGTTGGGGAGCACTGGGGCTCCATTTTCGTCACCGCTAAACCCCTTATCCCTAAACTTCTTTGCCTTTTTTTTTTACTATTTTGCTAAACATTTTTGAATAGTTAAAATGGCCAGTCTACAAGCTCACAACATGTCAATGTAGAATGGCTAGTTGAACTATTAAAAAATGTTTTTCAAAAAAGGCAAAGAAGTTTAGGGATAAGGGGTTTAGCAGTGATGAAAATGGAGACCTAGAGGACAGAGCCAGTGTTGAATCTCTGTCTGTGTGTTACTTACATTACAAGTGAAGTGATACAAACTCCCTGAGGATATGCAATACAGGACCAAAGGTGACCTTCACAGTGGCCGGAAACCCAGTCTCTGGAACGCCCTGCCACTCCACGTTCGCTCTGCTCGAGTCATTTGCAATTTCCAAATCCTTACTAAAGAAATAAATAAATAAATCTTGCTCGCTTTCAATGCTGTGTTTGACCGTGTAATTAGTTTACCCTGGCCCTCACGGCCTACCTTTGATGTGCTGCCTACCTATGATGTTTTCATTCCATGTTTTATCTTCTTTTTGTTTTCCTCCGTTTTAATTTTCTCTCTCTTTTCTGTATGTTATATGCTCTGTGAAGCACTTTGGTTTGACCTTGGTCGTTGGAAATGTGGTATACAAATAATTGTTTTAGTTGATTTTGATTTACAAAAAAAAGGTATAATTTTTGTATTCATTAATGTTTTCTCCAGGCTGAAGGAGTGCCGCAGACCTACACCCACAATGCATTCCTCTGCCCTAAAGGTCAGCATTCAGAGACATTAAACACATGTCAAGTTTGATGATGATGAACTACACTATTATTAACCACTTGAAACCTAACATTCTTGTTCTTTCTAGAGGACATTTCTTTGAGAATAGCAGCTCTACTGTACAAGCTTGTAGATCAGCGATTTCCGGCGATTACAGTATGCAATCATTGCGACAGGCCTAGATGCAACCCTCCTCAACAAACATTTTCCCCATTACTACATACACACAGTGTACTCGTACTAGCTAATCATTCTTGAAATCTTGGAACACCACACGATGCACACATTCTCTCAAAAACGTATGAAAACAACCCTTTGGAATGAAAAGTCTTCTCTTCTTCGACCCTCTCTGACCCCAATGTCTCCCTATGGTCCCACCCTTGCCCTCATGGATTAAAGTTCTCAGTCCCCACGACTGGTTTCAGTCATTTGGATTCCATGCTTAGCTGGTCGGCCTAAAACATCATTACATTTTCAGCCTCGAAATTGTATTTTGCTTTATTCCATGTGCCGTCCTTCTGCAATCCCTAACCCTATATCCCTCTCCCCACCCATCCGTCTGTGTGTGGCTGTCCCTGTGCTGGTGTGGTGGTGCAGAAGGTATGCCGCTGAACGAAACCGTCCACCTGGTGCTACCTGTGAACTTTACGGCCGGGTCACCGAAGGTCTTCGTCTCTGTGCTGGGTCAGTAAGATCTTCATTTCAATAGTTTGGGTGTATACACCACTGGTTCCCAAACAGTGGGTCACGGATACTTTTATAAAAAAAACAAAAAAAGGAAACATTTTCATGAATTAAAAACAAATGTTTAAAAAGTAGTGAAAATAGCCGATCTGCTATTTTCACTAATTTGGGTCCTGGGCAAATATCAAATATCTCTTTTGGGTCACGGGGCAAAAACGTTTGGGAAACAATGTTGTACACACATCAAGGTCAAATTTGTGAATTATCGTTTATATACAGTAGCACCTTCTATCCAAAGTGCTTTGTATTACTGTACATACACACTTTCACATGCATTCGAACGCCACAAAAGTAAGTTAAATGAAGGCAAATGCCACAAAATCTTGTGGACATTCTACTTTGTCCAGTTCAACATTCCACGCAGGACAAATATCCCAATATTTAAGCATATGCACAGACACCCCAAATATGGATACGGTTGGGTCAGATCAATCTCATTTTGAAAAACATTATTCAGTGCAAATCTGCATATTTATTGGAACAAATTGCTCTCAAGGGCATTCCAGCCCCATTCTCTGGAAATCTGACCATAATCTTCCATGAACATTATTGTTGCCCCCGTCTCCTCATTCCTATTCATTCTCTGCTCCTTTTTTGTAGTAGATTAAAGGGGAACTTTTCTGATATTTAATGTGAGGAGGAGAAATGTCCTACATCTGTCATCACATGCCAATGCATTGTGTCGAGAGCTCACACTGGAAAATCACTGAAAATGTTTGTGTAGCTGTTGGGAAGAGATCCCCTTTAATACTAGGTAAATGGTCCTGTACTGCAGTATAAGATTCTTCAAACAACACACACACACACACACACACACACACACACACACACACACACACACACACACACACACACACACACACACACACACACACACACACACACACACACACACACACACACACACACACACACACACACACACACACACACACACAAAATGGTGATGTGCAAGTATTTTTGGGGAGATGTTTGGCTTTTCACTTGTATGTTTAGATGTTGTACTGATCTTCTGTTGCTAAATGCTAATTCCATCTAATAGCTTAATCGACACTGTAACGGTTCTGTCTGCTGTACTGTACTTACAATCATTCCATCTTTCTTTCTTTTCCTTTTTTCTTTACCTTAAATTTGATCCACTTTATCAATTAATCATATCACTTTATTTATGTCAGATCAAACATAGTGTGTATATTTGATCTTAACCGTGTATCTATTTATTTATTCATGAACCTTCCCTAGGTGACCTGATGGGAAGAGCCATGCAGAACCTGGACAAGCTGCTGGCGATGCCGTACGGCTGTGGAGAGCAGAACATGGTCAAGTTCGCTCCCAACATCTACATCCTCCAATACCTGGAGGCCACCGGACAGCTCACCCAAAAGATTGAGGAGAAAGCCATACTCTTCCTGGAGACTGGTGAGCCCAGAACATAACTTTAAGCTGTATTTTGTACAATGGTATTGCTGAAAATAGCAGATCTACAAACTCAGGGCATGTAGATTTGTAGATTGCGGGCTTGCAATGTGAGACATTGTGAGCCTGTATGGCAACTAAAGGCACGTTTATTTGTATATAGCACATTTCAACAGCAAGGCAATTCAATGTGCTTTACATTAAACTTATATATAAAAGGACATTATAATAAAAAAGGTGTTGTAGATTGGTTGTACTGTAGGTGCTATTTTACAGCAAAGAGATCTGCTATAGAGGTAAAAAAGTATCGAGCCAACTCACTCGGGTGCAGTTTACTTACTATTTATACAGAGTGGTTTTCAGGTTGACCATTCAGAACCTCATGTATCAACATACTCTTCTTACATTTGAGTGGAGTAGTTTGTTGATATCCTGCATGTTTCTGGGTCATAACAGGGTATCAGAAAGAGCTCAACTATAAGCACGATGATGGCTCCTACAGCGCCTTCGGGAAGAAAGACAAGTCTGGCAACACCTGGTCAGTATGATGAGTTATTATGTCAGCCACACTGTTATTCTGGTGCACATTCATAATGTGTTCCAATCAGTAGGCCTATATGAATTCCACATAAAGGAACTGTCTTCTGTTTCTCTGAAGACCATTTCTAAAATACACGGTCAAGAAAGGGTTTCTTAACCCATTTTGACCTGAGATCAGATTCAAAAAATGTCTCCTACATCCTGACAGTTTTCTGAAAAAGCTAGCTATGTTTCTATGTCAAGTCGTTTTTCGAGTTTTCAAAAAATAGCAGATCTACAAGCTCATAGCGCGCCACTCGGTGGCGCGCTATGAGCTTGTAGATCTGCTATTTTTCAATAGCTAAAGCATAACATAATGCTAACACCAAAAGGGGTTCCCGCGCAAAATGGGTAAAGGCTGCTTATGAACAGCGATTACAAATGGATGCATAATACACATTCAATACTATACGTATTCAAAATTATTCTTTACTACTCCCGGGGGAGGGGGGGGCAATGTGAAGGACAGAAAATTTCCTAAGCATTGCTCAAGACTCATTTGTGGATATATTTTGGACTCTCAAAATGTAATGGCCAACAAACCTTTGAAACTTTTGACCAACTTTGACCAATTGCCGTAAAATGTGTTTTTCCTGATGTATGGAAATATAGTGTAATGTGTAGTTCTGTGTGGTGTGGGCGTAGAACTGTATGAGTTCGGGGTGTAGCAGAACATGCGAGCGAAGTGGGAGTGCGTTTTCAAAAAAGATTGGAGCGGACGTCGGGATATTAGCCCACACAATTTATTATTATTGACAAGGTGAGGAGTAGCGGAGTGGGCTTGGGCAGACCGGCGGAGAGCCGGAGTGGGATCTCCCACGCGTTCAACTCTGCTCACGTGCTCTGGTGTGTAGCTCAGCTGTGTATGGGTGTATCTCTGTATGAGTCTAGGGTGTAGCTGTGTATGGGTGTAGCTCTGTTTGAGTGTAGGGTGTAGCTGTGTATGGGGGTAGTGTATAGTGTAAGATGGTGTTGGGGCGCTGTGGGTGCAGGCAGAGCCAAATGTGAGACGGCACACCATTTGCAGCTGTTATATAATCGCCATGAAAGCAGGGTTCATTCAAAGGTTACCACAACCATTAGTCATGGTCAGCTTTGTTTTCTAAAGTAAGTGTGTGTGTGTGTGTGTGTGTGTGTGTGTGTGTCTGCGTGTGCGCGCGCGCGTGTGTGTGTGTGTGTGTGTCCAGGCTGACCGCTTTTGTGATGAAGTCATTTGCTGGGGCCAAACCATTCATCTTCGTGGACCCCAAACACGTTGATGATGCCAAGAAGTGGCTGGTCTCTCACCAGAAAAAGGACGGCTGCATCAGATCAGTGGGGAAACTGTTAAACAACGGCATGAAGGTTTGTGACCTGGCTGCAGGTAGCCGACGGAGCATAGTCAGGGAATGGCTGAGGTGGGAAAAAGTACTCAAATGTTTTACTTAAGTAAAAGTATCGATACTGCAATATAGAAATACTCCGTTACAAGTAAAAGGCTGGAATTCTAAATGTACTTGAGTAAAAGTACAAAAGTGTCGGCATCAAAATGTACTTAAAGTACCAAAAGTAAAAGTACTCATATGCAGAATGTCCCATTTCAAAATGTCTAAAATGTCTAAAACAATATTTTGAAAATAACAGATCTACAAGTTCACAATGCATCGTATCACGACGCAGTGTGAGCTTGTAGATCAGCTATTTTCAAAATGGTTAATGTATGTTACTTTAGAGACCACTGGTGAATGGGTGGACAGCAGGCTGTTGGGCAGAGCCAGTAAATATGCTGCTGATGATTATAATTCCCTGGGTTCCATTCTGGCTCAAGACTTTTATTGGATGTCAGAAACATAGCACAGCTCGATCACGCACAGACAGACACAGACCTTTTCAAAATGCAGTAGTTACAGTAGGCATACACTCAGCATTATCATAGACATCGAATGTGTAACTGTATGCAAACTGACCAATAAAACATGAGTTTGTCTTGAAGACATCTACAGTACCCAATAATAAGACTAGTCCAGACATACTTTAGGGAATAAATCAAATCTGGCGACTGGAGAGGAAATTTCCTGTGCCCAGACTTTAGTATCATGTCAGACTGTAGATTCTAATGTCTGTCTGGACAGTACGATAGACTGTATGTCTATATGGCTTTGGTGCAGAATAACATTAATAGTACTGTCCACTAACTTATTTAAAAATAATATTTAAAACTGAAAACAGTGATGACCAGGCCTTTTCCACAGAGCAACACGATTCAAAATGTAGGAGTAGTTTGTAAAACTATAGGGAAAAACTAATTCCAGGCACCACTAAGTGGTTCTATGACAATGATTCATGTTCCCAGTAGGTGGCGCTATTACTGTAAATCAATATTGGCACCTGTGCTCATATCAGACATGGGGAAGTTTGGGGAAGATTTCATTTGACTGTTTAGTAGTGTACAAGTCCAGTCCAAGACCAAGTCCTTTTTGAGCACATTAAGCCCCTCAAAAATCGGATTAATTTGTTCATAGAATAATAATAAATAATTCCTTTCATTTAAATAGGGCTTTGCGCTGGTCCAATGCTCGGGCCCTAATTATGTGAATGATAATAAAGAATAAAAAAAAACAATGGTGCGTTCCCACCGAAAAATATTTGTTTGAGCGGTGCAATTACATATAAAGTAAGGCATTTGCATCGAGCGGCACAAATGAAATGTTTGTTACCTTGGTATCTTCACTCCAGATGGAAAATCCCAACTGAGGTGACGTTGGCTCCCCCCCCCCCCCCCCCCCCCCCCCCAGTGCGACCAAAGTGGAGCGAGTCAAGCTAATAGATATTTTATCTTTCCGCGGGAAAGCACCTTAACAGCTGTTTCACTGATAGTCGTTTCCCCAATTCCCACAGCCGTTTAGACAGTGTATAAGGGCTGTTCAGAGCAGAAGTGTTACTGAATGAAAAGTGTCTCTATCTAGCCTGTAAACATAACTCTGACTGGTGGCGGTTGGTTCTGTCTACAGGGAGGAGTGAGTGATGACATCTCTCTGACAGCCTACATCACAGCTGCTGTACTGGAAGCGGATCCCACCAACACCACCGTGAGTTTCTACTGTACATAATGCTGCACCTTCTAGTTCTGTTGCTTACAGACTGCTTACGCACATTTGCGCTGACCAGTCCAACCTGGACATTAACCCATTTAGACCTGAGGCCGATTCTACAAAATGTCTTCTAAATCCTGACAGTTTTCTGAAAAACCCTATGTTTCTATGTCAGTGGTGCTCAACCTTATTCATGTCAAGGAGCCCCAGAATTATATGTATTTGGCTGCGGACCACAATCTCAAATTATGTTGTTCCAGGGACCCCCCAGAAGAAAAGATTTTAGTTTAAAATGTTCGCTCTAAAAGAATATATATTCCAAATTTGCGACACATTTTCTCAATTCTTCAAAAATAGCAGACCTAAAGGTCAAGCTATTGAAAAATAGCAGATCTACAAGATCATAGCGCGGCACAAAGTGCCAAATGAGCTTGTAGATCTGCTATTTTTCAATAGCTACACCAAAATGGGTTCCCGCCCGAAAATGGGTTAAATAACACCAAGTTTTCATTCATCTAAGCTAAGGTATACTCTGTCCGCTATACCTTTACAGAACATGGTGTGGAGGTTGTCATAAGTAGTTATTATTGGAAACGATATTAATAACCAAACCAATGTTGACAATATATTGAAGAAGATTCTTGTATAAAAAACAGCATTACAGCATCATTGCCCTGGCATCAGGCCCATCAGGGGAAAACTCCCATGCAGAGCACCTATCTCATACTGTACCCTTCTTATAGTTGTCTACTCTAACAAAGATGCTGTCCTTGAATAGTCATATTCTGTACAGGCATGTATTGCTGAACCTGCTACAAAGAGAATAATGTAAATAGACCTTGGAACGGTTGTTGACTAGATCCTAATGACCGCAACAGGAGCTGTGACAAGGCCTCTACTGTGAAGTTGACTCCATGGTCCAAATACAATTGGATAGCCCAGATTAGATTTTTCTTTAACAGATTGGCATTTTAAATAATTATTATGATCCTCTCTAACCTGATCCAGAGACCAATATAGACCAGAACCTATTCTAAATGTTTAGTTTTTTTGTTTCCAATTACATTTTAATATATTCTAATCCTATGAGGAACTGATGTTACTGACAGCGTGTCGCTTGTTCGAGTCCTGTTCATGACGACCTTTGCTGCATGCCTCCCCTTTCTCTCTCTCTCTTTCCTGTCCGTCTTCACTGTAACTATCAATAAAGGCACAAAAGCTAAAAACAATTAGTTAAAAAAGAAATAATAATAAAGTCATCTCTTGTGTGTTCAGGACACCTGGATAGGCATGTGTCTAGGGTGTCTACAGAAAGCAGTACTTATAGGTAATCTGGAGAACAACTATACTACAGCCCTGATGGCTTACGCCTTCACCTTGGCTGGGAAAGTGGAGGGAGGATACGGTATCTTCATCTCTTCACAGCAGATCAATGACACCAGAGTCAAACTCATCAACTCCCTGCAAAACCTGGCCATCGTTGAAGGTATAGGGCAGCAAAGTGTTGCACCTGATCTATACTTTGTTGCACACCAGTGTTGTGCACAAAACAATACATGAAGATTTGCACTTTTTTTTTAGGTACAAACAAACACAGAAATGTAAACGTGAGTGGCCAATAATCAATAACTCTCTTGCGATCGTACCTATACACATCCTACAGATGGTACTACTCACTGGGGGAGAGTCGATGGCCCCGATAACAAACTGGATTCCCTGGCGGTGGAGATGACATCGTACGCACTACTGGCCTTCCTCTCCGGTCCCTCCAGCCCCGATCATGACCTGGCCGGCATCGTCCGATGGCTCGCCCTGCAGCAGAACCCATGGGGTGGCTTTGCCTCCACGCAGGTAGTTAAACGGTGTTCTTACGCTTAACCACTTAAACCCTCCACTTAGTAAACTCCACCCGAGTTGTCTCTGTACTTGGGAATACGTTTTTCTGTCCACCAAAAATGTCTTTGCCAAAAATAGCCAAATCTACAAGCTCGGCTATTTTTTGGCCCCAGATTATGGATGCTGGGGTTCAAGTGGTTAATGTATCGTCATTGTACAATGCAGTAGAAGTCCCACCTTCATTAACCAACCTGTGGAGACCTCTCGTTGCATGTTTTTCCACTTTGCCACAAGCTTCCGGCCACTCCTACACACCTCTAAATAAATCACACACAGGAAAGCCTAACTGTAAATTTAGAGGACCATATTCAGCCCACTGACTATGACTTGCGCTATACTGTACGTGACATTACAGCTGACAGTTTTTCCTAAGTACACCGACTTCTTTAGGAAGCCATTGGAAGGCATTCATTCAGTACAAAGTACAGTACAAAGATTTTTCAAAAATCTGATCTACAAGCTCATACATTCAGTATAGACATGAGATCGCTTGAACACAGAATGTCATTGCATTATTTGTCCAGGTTGCTGTGTATTATCTTGCATGTTAATGTATTTTTAGGTGTAGAATAGATTGAGTTCAAGCGTGTTGCTGAACATGGTAGCTGGAGAAAATATATACCACAATATCGTTTAGCCAACATTTACTCAATGATTCAGGTAACTTCAGAACAGTGTCGAAAAATGGAAACAAATGTGAAAAAATAAAGCCATCACCCTTTTTGCAAAACAATATATGTTAATGACGTTTAGAAGATTTAGAACACTTTCCTGGGGGTCTTTGTGTGTAATATGTAGTTTTAGATATTTTAGATTTTAGCAGTGAACCCAGTGTCTCTAATGTCATGAACACTGGGATCACTTATAGTACAGCGGCTAACAGCCATATTGTGAGAGAACCTTTCACTTGGTGATACAAGCGTGAAATTTGGCATGAACATGCCTCTGGGTCACCTCTTTAACTTTTTTAACCGAGCCAGCGAAAAATCCAATATGGCGGTCATTTTTCAAGATGGCTAACATGCTAATTAGCATTAGAAAATGGTAGCATTAGCATGCTACCATTTTCAGTATGAAAACTAAAAATAATGACAAAAATAAAAAAAATATATAAAGAATAAAAAAATATATATATATATATATTTTTTAATTTAAATAAATCTATCTATCTATAATGGTGAAATTTTTCCTAAAATTTGTAAGAAATGTAGACATAGGCAATTAGATGTGGCGGCCATCTTGAAATAGCACCGCCATATTGGATTCTTGGATGGCTTGGTTAAAAAAGTTAAAGAGTTGGCCCAAAGGAAGGTTCATGACAAATGTCATGCTTGTATCACCAAGCGAACAACCGTTCCAATGATCTGCTATATTGCACGAATTTTGTGTGCGTGTGTACATCTGTAATCCACGTAACTCGAGAACCGTTCGCCCCACCGACTTCAAATTCGACACACACATTCCACACACCCACAGGGAGTGCAATGCCCGGTCTCGAGTCGGCCGCACCCATGGTTGTCCAGAACCGCCACAAAAGGCCTTTTTTATTTGGCGGCCATCTTGAAAAATGACCGCCATATTGGATTTTTCGTTGGCTCGGTTAAAAAAGTTAAAGAGGTGACCCAGAGGCATGTTCATGCCAAATTTCACGCTTGTATCACCAAGTGAAAGATCGTTCCTATTATCTGCTGTACTATTACTTCCTGGACTACATCAAGGACTGTCTAAAGTCCTTGGACTACATGTTGTCTCAATAAGACAGCCCTCCCCCTATCCACAAGGAGGAGTAGTGCACCAAAGCATTATGTGAATTGTAGTCCAGGAAGTAAGTGAGCCCCAGGAAAGTGTTCTAAATCTTCTAAACGTCATTAACATATTATTTATTTTGCAAAAAATAGTGAAGTGTCCCTTTTAATGGCCTTTACTAAGCCACCACTTAGCTTAATAAGCCACCCCCCTGATGCATTATGGTGCAATATAATAACTCATCAAAGCTTGACATTAAATTGCTTTAGCACAAACACATCCTCACACAAATTCAAACCATTTGAGAGTTGAGCACCACAGAGTGCACGGCGGACCCACTTCAACTGAGAGTTCAGCACCATAGTGCACGGCGGACCCACTTCAACTAATGAACTGCAATGTTTATAAGAATTAGCACGGCGGCTAAACAATTGGCACAGCCGCCAAACAGTTCCAAGTACAAGCAAGGGCATGATATAAGCATGATATAATGGGATGAATCTAGAGTTGCAATGCCCTCCATTGACTCCCTATACTCATCCAATTTGCGTTTGTGATCTGCTTGTATTGTATTAAACGACGTTCAACTCACCATCATTGCAGCTCTAGGCCAAGTTTGAATTATCCTCTTTCAATCTGCCGAGCTTTTGTTTCATAGAAATCCACCGTAGACATGTTATGAGCTACTTTCTGTCAAGAAATTCTATGCATGTGATTCTTGCAGTTTGCAGTTTGGAAGCACTCGTTTTTGTTAAAGGGTCGCACTGCTGCCTCCTGCATTATGTGCAAAGGGACGTTCAGTGACTTACGACGAGTGCTTCCAAACTCCTGCACGAAAAGTAATCACATGCACAGAATTTCTTGACAGAAAGTATCTCATACGGTGGATTTTTATGAAATAAAAGAAAGAGGATAATTCAAGCTTGGCCTAGAGCTGCAATGATGGTGAGTTTAACGTCGTTTAATACAAGCCGATCGCAAACGCAATTTGGATGAGTAGGGAGTCAATGGAGAGTATTGCAACTCTAGATTCATCCCATTATAAAAAAATCTAGAGTTGCAAATTGCGGCTAGTTGATGATGAGACTTATACAATTAACTACTCACCTAATGCCGGTGGTTCCATGTTTAATGTACTTCCAAAGTGTGTACATTGTCACAGATGCATGGTTTTCATATCATGAACTTTAGTTTGGCTAAAAGCTTGTGTTTAATCCACGTGGGTTCTTGTTTACTACTTGGTTTAGACTACAGCTCTTGCCGGCATCATAACAACCAAAACGGGACTTCCTCTTCTTCTTCAAAATAAGAGCCACTTGTGATGATTAGTCAAGTAAACACTAGTTTTTTTTTTTTACGAAGTCTACTCTACTTACAGGACATAGATAGACATTTGTAGCACCCTGAGATAATGCTTTGAAATTACCACTTACACACACACACACACACACACACACACACACACACACACACACACACACACACACACACACACACACACACACTCAGTCCCATGACTCTCTCTAACCCGTCTTCCTATATGTCTGTGATGGCCAGGACACAGTGGTAGCACTTCAGGCACTGGCCATGTTTGCCAATGCCACCTACACACCTGAGGGCAACGTCACGGTGACAGTGAGCACAGAATCACCGGTGGCACCGTTCGCGGTGAACTCGGTGGCACAGTTCGAGGTGAACGAGACCAACAGACTGCTGTACCAGGAGAAGGAACTGTTCGACGTCCCACCAGCGACAACCCTCTACCACATCAGAGCGGAGGGAGATGGCTGTGTCCTCGTTCAGGTGACTAATAATAACACTCATAGAGCTAACCTGTAGAGCTGGTGCTTCTCAAAACACTTTGACCTTTTCATTCACGGCACCCCTGAATAACATTTACTTTACGGCACCTTATATTTTAGGTAAAATATGTAAATGGTTCCACCTAAGGGACAACGTCACAAGGAAAATATATAGAAAGAATAGTAGTTGAAGCAGATTGAAAATAACTTTTATACTTTTACGTTTAAACTGAAGTGATATTGACGTATTCCAAAAATGATCAAACTATTCCACGGCACCCCTGGACTTGCATCACAGCACCCACTTTGAGAACCACTGCTATAAGAAAGATACCAATAGGTTCTCAAACGTTTTCATGTCAAGGACCGCCAAATTTATATGCATTTACATAACTAAATTGTCAGAAACACACTCTACTTTCAAATGTATTTAAAAAATGCTAAACATCAAAGTGAAGGCATCACAAATGCATGCTGAATGTGCTCAGAAAATAAATCATACTACCGTTCGTTAAAATGGAAACGTCGTACTATGCTGTAGTACAAAAAGAGAAGGTCATAGGATAATGTCATCGGTCATAGTTCTACTATACTATGGCGTGTATTATGAATGAATCATTGAGGACCTTATCTCCCCAGATCGCTATGCACTACAACATCCCCCCTCCTGACGAGTCCGATGCCTTCGACATCAGTACTTGTAACATCGCCGAATGCAACGCAACCACACCGACGCTCGCTGTCACCGTGGGAGTCAAGTAAAGCACTTTATATATCTACTACTACTAACACTGTTCAAATTTACTATCTTAAAACCACTAACTAGACTTGAATCCAGAAAAGGTCAACCATGGTACAATCACTGTTTCTCAACCTGTGAGGATAATTGTAAGCAGGCCCCAATGATAATATCCGTAAATGTGGCCCACCCATCTGACCACGTAACGGCAGCCGGCTCAGAGGCTTTTGAGATTTTCAAGTGGGCCGCGGTCCAGAACAAGTTGAGAACCAGTGCTGTAGATGAACCCAATAAATGTCTGATTTGATCCAAACGTTTGACCAGATACAAGGGCCCCCGGCCGGAGACCAACATGGTTATAATCGACATCAAGCAGCTGTCGGGATACACTGTGAACATGACCCAAATCACAGAGGTGAGATGATTGAAAATACTTCATTGACATTATTACATTTGGTTGTTCAATGAGTTTTATTTAAAACTCATTCACTGCAGAGATCGTGTTTTGACACCTTTAACTACTCTGTGTTTTCTATATAGTTGAAGAAAAAGCGTTTAGTGAAACGTGTGGAAACAGAGGACGGACATATCAACATCTATGTGGAAGGGGTAGGTACACAAACACACGCACATAATAATACAAAATATGTATTGCAATAATATCAGAATAATTTGCACTTCTGTGGAAAATTAAAAGGGCTCTAATTGCATCTAATCCATTAGACAGCTTTGCATACCTTTTGTCACCTGCAGTATCCTTGTTCACCAATCACCAAGGATAATCTAAAATCAGACCATGTTGTTCTAAATGAAACTGAAATAAGTATATGTCCAAATGAAGTGATAATTGTGGGAATTATTATTGCAATATACAGTACATGGCATATACACATGACAATATGCATATGGAATTGTGTGAGTGAATTTGTGCGAGTGAAACAAGTGAGTTGAATAATGCTCCTGGTTGGTTGTAGCTGACGAAGGATGTGCACAAGACCTTCAAGGTGATTCTAGAAGAGAAGGAGACCTGCATGGACCTGGTGCCTGCCGTTATCAAGGTTTATGATTACTACCAGCCAAGTAAGAACCGCATCATTCTGCTCTCATAAAGCGCCGAAGTCATGACGTCACTCGCTCATCCCCTGGTTCACGGAAGTAATTTCTCTATGGAAAATAACATGGGGTCATCTTAAAATCGTCTCATATAAGAATTCTGGTCCAAAAATAAACAAACTGTCTCTGCGAAATTATCGTTTACGACAGTCACTCAGTCATATTTCATGTAGTTAGTGCTAGTGCTAGTTAGCTAGTGAAAATGTAACTACCGGTAATTCAGCAGCAGTAACATTAGTGTTTTCTCTCAGTCAGTTGATTCTTCATATCCATATGAGTGAAACGGCCGGGATGATTTGTTCATTTTTCAAACTGTTCTTATAGACCGATTCCGTACCGGTTTCATGGTCGCAGCCTACGTATTTCCTGTAGGCGGACTCGACGTAGCTGCGGGGGTAAAACCCTCACCAGGCGCACATCTTCCACTACAGTGAACGGCAGAGTGACTGATGTTAGTTTGCCTCAAACTTTACTCCTGTACCTGCTTTTTTACTAACACTAACATTACAAAGATGCCCAGAACATCGAGATGAACCTGTGTAGTTTATGGCTGCTCCAACAGTAGTGGCAACATAACAAATAAAATAAAACGGAATGTCTATATCCACCGCGATGGCTGAGACCAGAGCCATTGAGCAATGGTTGAGACAAAGCAGTGAAAGATACATAACGCCAGTCTTACCCAATACCAAATATTTCTGTTTTATTAACACAAGGCTGCTGTACTTTATACCTCATACTTTAAATGCTTAGTATGAGGTATAAAATACAGCAGCCTTGTGTTCATAAAACAGAAAGATTGGGTATTGGGTAAGACTGAAATTATGTATCTTGCAGGATTCTTCACTGCTTTGTCTCAACCATTACTCAATGGCTCTGGTCTCAGCCATCGCGGTGGATATTAGACATTCCGTTTTATTTTATTTGTTATGTTGCCACTACTGTTGGAGCAGCCATAAACTACACAGGTTCATCTCGATGTTCTGGGCATCTTTGTAATGTTAGTGTTAGTAAAAAAGCAGGTAAAGGAGTAAAGTTTGAGGCAAACTAACATCAGTCACTCTGCCGTTCACTGTAGTGGAAGATGTGCGCCTGGTGAGGGTTTTACCCCCGCAGCTACGTCGAGTCCGCCTACAGGAAATACGTAGGCTGCGACCATGAAACCGGTACGGAATCGGTCTATATGAGGCGATCTAAAATCTCCCTATGGGGATTACAATGCAAATAAAAAACCAGTGGATTTAGCGCCCTCTACAGATATTGACGTCAGACTTCGGTGCTCTATTCTATTCTATCCAACTTTTATATTTATTTTATGGACTCAGATTTGATTTACGCAAGATATACAGTAACTCTTACAAAGTGCTACACTATACAGCTACAGTATAGCACCTTTCATGACATGAAATGCAGCTAGAAGTGCTTTACAGAGCAATAGAGAAAAAAAGAAAAGCAAAGGTGTAAAACAACATTAAAATAATAGGAGTAATGCAATACAGTGAGGACATGAATAACAATTAGGATGTTCAAAGCTCAACTAAAAGCAAGAGTGTAGAAGTATACAATTAAATGTTATTCTAATTCAATTCATAATTTGGTTTCAGTCTTTGCTTCCTTTTAATCCTTTAGTGGGGCGGCATAGCACTACATATCAAAGCAATTGTTCATGTTTTTTGACATGTCATTTGCATTTAGGAAAGCTGTCTGCTCATTTTAATGGAGAACCGGAGAGTGAATATATCTGCTATATCTGCATTCTCCTTGATGGCAAAGAGATTGCAGATATAGCAGCATTGGAGACTGTATTGGCCAACATTTTGGTCAACATGCCTATTGTTTAGTTAAGTTTAAACGGAACAAAATGTTATAAAAAATGATGACCAGCTGTGGTTCCTTATGGAGACACAAAGGAGTCTCCATAGGGAACCACTGCTGGTTATCAATTTATTGGCTTAGGGACTATCCCTTTGAAATGCTTTTTCTGATGATCTCCAATCTCTCCATTGTTTACAGGTGACGAGGCATCCACTGATTATATCACCTCATGTGCAGACTCACAGAGTAAGTTCACCACACCATTGTAACTTGAAACTTTCAGTCTTATGGTCTTTACACACCAGGAGCCCTATTTTCATCAGTGCCTTTACTGCCTTAATTACCCCCTATCCCTAAACGTCTTTGCCTTTATTCATTTTTACCATTTTGAAAAACAATTTTTAATACCGGTAGTTCAAATAACCAATCTTCAAGTTCACAACGTGTCGATGTACATCGGCTAGTTGAACAATTTTAAAATGTTTTTCAAAATAGTAAAAATGGCAGAGACGTTTAGGGATAAGGGGTAAGGCACTGACGAAAATAGGGCCCCAGGAGTGTTTATTTTGTGCTTTTAATTCTTATTAAAACTGCTGTTTTTCAAGTGCTTTTCAGTATTCTAAGTGGCAATAGAGCAAGGCATTTTATTTTCTAAACAATTAGAATAGTGTGTTGAAGGGGAATCCCACTCATTTTCAACATTGAATGATGTCATTAATATACCTATAATATATGTGTGGAAATAATAATAAAAAAAAAAAGTCCCCCCTTGTCTAGAACTTGGGGTCATGTGATCACAGTGTACTCTTTGGCCTGCAGGGTAGACATACACAATAACTAATAAACTGATATTTTACAGGTGACACAGTCATCGAGATCGAAGAGGACTAACATCCTGCTTACCTCATTGGACCAGATTGGACCTCATTTGGGAGGCGGTTCAGAGATCCTGGAGGAATGTAAATTTTCAGTCGCATTCCAACGTTTTAACTGTAGGGACAAAGATTTTTACCCTTTTTTGAGGTTTTACATTTTGTGATCTTTTTAAATGATTTGTTTTTCTTTTCCATTTTTAATATAAAATATAATTATGTAGTTGTCACATGGAAAACTTATCATAGACCCGAATACGACCTCTTGATAACAATTAGTATTTCATTGTTAAAGATCCATGGACTAGAATTCAAGTGTCGGCCCCTTGTGACTGGTAAATGCATTAATATTCTGCAGGGTCCATGTTAATTCAAGAATTGTAGACAGTTCTCTATAATAGTTGTGATTTTAATAGACAAAAATCCATATTCGCCATACATGAAAGTGCCACGTAACATACAGGGTACCGTTAACACAACATGGTCCGAAATTTGACTGTTTTTGTGTGTGCATGAGTGTGTGTGTGTGTGTGTGTGTGTGTGTGTGTGTAAGAGAGTATTTGTGTGTGAGAGCGTGTGTGTGTGGTTGTTGTGTATGAGACATAGATCTGTTTTTTCCACAGTGTGGCAAAGTGATCAGTGAATATCTGTGTTCTGCCATGACTTTAAAACCCAAATGTGATTGACTGTTGACAATAAAATCTAAAATGACAAAATAAAAGTACATTTTTTTCTCTCCATACAATACTGTCTCATTTCACTAATGAGCTTTTTTTCCATTCAACCATACCTTTTTTAAACAGTATTTAGTTTATTTTCAACACAGATATTTAGTCTATATTCCATCTACCATCCTCGGATGCAATTTAACAACCTTGCCACAGCTGAATAGTTTGGTTTGCACACTTAAGAGTGCAGGGGGGGTTTCAAGGCAAGGAGGAAAATATATTAGGTATTCTCACCAGTCTTTTAAAAATCTGCTTAAAACATCATTGCTCACTATCGCAGGCACCATAACCATAAATTAAGACAGCTCATTTACTCACCGAACATTAAACATATGAAACTAAAACCGTTCCACATGCTCTTAATAAAAATAGACATCACAGCGTAGTCTTGTCCCCTCTATAAGACTGGATTGATTTTACACTGTCAACATCTAGGCTTTACAATGTTGACACCAGGCTAGCTAGCCCCACGAGAACAGAAGGTCTTCAAGCTAACAAGAAGTCCTCATGCATTCAGGCCTCGTTTCACACTGGGAGTTGACATGTGACCAAATCAATTATCTTTTCAGACAAATGAAAATTCTTGGTGATTTTTGTTTGCCAGTATTGTGGCTCTTGATAATTGAACTAATATTAATAATTCATCACATAACCACAGTGTCACACATCCCCCAGTGTGTACAAGACTCTCAAGGATAATGTATAAGTTGTTGCACAACGTTTCGCGTCACTACGAGAAAGAACAGAATTGTCACCGAGCGACATTTGGCGAAAGGGTTGTGCAATAAAGTACAAATCAGCCTTCAGTATTTCTACCAGTAAATGACGCCACAGACTTCCCTTCCATCTACTACAGTGTAGATTCCTGTGCATGCAAATCCACATATCATTGTTCTGACAATAGAAAATGAAATCATACACACAGTCCAGAGAGTCTCTGCTAGATAGACTGATTCCATACACGGTAACAAACATTGAAATCAAGGCACAGATTTATCCATGTCAAAACACTGGTCATGTACGCATGGTACTAATCAGACGTGGAGTAGTCTGGCCCAGCGACCACTAGCTGTTGGTGATATATAGGCTGGCAGTGATAATTTGGCCGCTCTCGAAATGGAGATCGCTTCAGACGCAGAACTTGGCAAACAGACTACTTTCGTCTTTGTTATGATATGCACACACATTGTTGTACACCTTCTGGTGTCGTTGGAAATGTGAACAATATAAAGCCTGGGTTATACTTAATTGTACTGTACATGGGTGTAAGTATAAAGCAGGCTTAAGACAAACAGTGAGATCTTGTTCACTACGTTCACAAATTGTCTGGAAATACGGAAAACCGCAGAGGATGGGAACTCCTGAGCTGCTGTCCCAAAGATAATTCAAAATAAACTAGCTGAAATCTGGGTCAAACTGTAGTCGTGTGAATTACCCTTTTATTTATTTTTAGATGTTGTGTACTCGGTACACAGTATAAAAACAATAACGAAATGTAAATAAGCCCCAAGGGCCATGATACAGTAGTACACTGTACTGTACCGCGTGGCCTTAGGGCTTAGTTCAGAGTACAAGACTGTTCTAGATGGACTAGAACAAAAGGTTGTTCACCTTGAGGATTCCTCACTTGGCTAAAGCACAACCGGTAGCTTTAATCAATAACAGTATTTGCCCCACATAAATAATGTCTATTGTTACTAGATGTTACAGAACGTCCCTGATCACTTACTGATCTTTATCCTCTGTTATACATTTCAAAGAATATTTCATGTTTTTTTTGTTTTTTTAACAACCATTTTGATTGTTGACCATTTTCTGTAATTTCTATCAAAACCGGACATAAATACACTGGGTAACGCATCAGGTAATAAGCCACTGTCAGAGGAAACACATATAGGTGTAATGTCATTTTGGCAATTTTCACTAAAATGTGTAAATGTGATCTGAAAGAAAAGCATATCTCCATTTGGCAATACAGAAAGACGAGTCTTGAACAGGTTGACATTTTGGTTTACATGCAGACGGGCTTACACAAGTGTGTGTGTGTGTGTGTGTGTGTGTGTGTGTGTGTGTGTGTGTGTGTGTGTGTGTGTGTGTGTGTGTGTACGTGCGTGCGTGCATGCGTGCAGTATACTGTACATAATGTTTATGTCCTCCAAGGGCTCCCTTTTCAATCCAAACAAAATCAAGTAGAAAACACGGGTTTGAAGAAAAAGAAAATCTACATTGGAAAGATAAGAAATAAAAAAGATGTCTTAACAAAAGGTAACAAAAAAAGGCCTTATTTTTCCTGTGGTGGTGGTGGTGGTGGTGGTGGGGTGGGGGGGGGGGGACTGGTGACGAGATGGCCTAATAGATTCCAACATGGAAGAACCACCCTGGTGTTCACCTCGCCTCAGCAGCATTGTGTGTGTGTGTGTGTGTGTTTCTTTTTAGTTGAGGAACTGTGTGTAACCCTCTGCCCCCGTCACGATGACATCCATCCATATCCTCATGGCCTCTGGCGACGGCGCCACCATGTAGTAGAGCCTGTCATGTGTCTTCACACAGAAGGTGAGATTTGGGTTGGGACTCTAGGAGAGAAATGACAGGGACATTTTCAGACATCCAAAAACAGCGGTACGATTCATGTGACTTTGACTGCTATCTCTGTTACAGGGGGCTAGACTGACACACACACACACACACATTACACACACACACACACACACACACACACACACACACACACACACACACACACACACACACACACACACACACACACACACACACACACACACACACACACACACACACACACACACACACACACACACACACACACACACACACACACACACACACGTGCGTATGCACTACTGTATGCACATGCACCTATCTGGAAGTGTTTTGGCAACACTGAGGCAGAAAGCCCATAGACAGAACAACGAGCAAGTACTTGGCTAAGGCGTTTTGCCATGAGGAATACAATGTTCATAATATAATATCAAAAAATATGACAAAGACCTATTTAGAGCTGCAATACTACTATGCAATCTCTTTTCCCCTTCTTCAACATCTCCCCTTTTGACTGGTGTTCATTTAAAACACCAAAGCTTAAATTTGTTATCTGGCTGTCATGTGAAGAGCTGGTGGGCCTAATCATTTTACACACTGCACTTTGTTCAAGTAACAAGCAGTAATGAACTCAAATAGAGAGGTGCAACAGAATAGTTGAGACGAAGTAACATTTATGTCCAACTAATTATCCATAAAACAGGAGACAGGACAGATGGGGCTTTTTGGGGGAGGGGTCAAATATTTAATATATAACCAAAAAAGTTTCTTTACCCCAAAAAAGAAATGTGTGCGACAATTTTAACCAATTATTATAATTTGTTTTGCATTGAAGTAAGAACACGACAACAAGAATATTAAAACAATATTCCTTTGTCAGAATTGTTCTTTGTCTGTGACCCCGTCTGAAAGTCTCACAGCCTATATATTTGTGGGTCCTGGTATACTTTCTTTGGTTGAGAAGCACACGACTGCCAGCCATTTAATGGAGTTTACGTTGGGTGGGACACACTGCCACAGAAGGACGGAGTGACAAACCAAGCCATTTAATGGAGTTTACGTTGGGTGGGACACACTGCCACAGAAGGACGGAGTGACAAACCAAGCCATTTAATGGAGTTTACGTTGGGTGGGACACACTGCCACAGAAGGACGGAGTGACAAACCAAGCCATTTAATGGAGTTTACGTTGGGTGGGACACACTGCCACAGAAGGACGGAGTGACAAACCAAGCGGGATTATCAGTTCAAACAGCTACTCACACCTATCCACCCCGTGCAGAGGAAGAGGGGAAATATTCAACACTATTAACATATTCACTATTCAACATTCTCTCCCTGCCAGTCACAACCATGCCCGTCTTAACCATGCATAATCATTCATGACACACATCTCCTCATGGGGCTCATAATTATTTGGGCAGGGAGAGACACGCGTGCACGCGCACACACACACACACACACACACACACACACACACACACACACACACACACACACACACACGCGCAGAGTATTCAGCATAGATTGGGGTAAGAGACCCAGAGAGAGGATGCATTTTAAGGCGATCAGGAGAAGAGAATGATACATACACTGGTCAAATTCAAGTTGAAAAAGCGATTCTGTGATGATCACAAACAAGAGACGCACACAGTAAATACCAAAGATAAAAAGGTGGTTTGAAACCAAAACGAGTGTGGCAAATGGGAAAACACTAGGCGATTAAAATATGAAATAAATTAAGAATATTTATGATTTATTTTCCTTGTTCAAAATGTAGCGTACCTTGGTGGCGCTGCGGAGGTGGTCATAGTAAACCTCCTCTATTGCTTGGAAGTAGATGACTCCCTTCAGTTTGGTCTCGTGTTTGTCTGCAAAGGAGAAGAATAGAAAACAAAAGGTTTGGTGTTAAGAGAGAGGAGGAATCACTGACAATACAGGGTTTATCTTGGCTTCAAGAATCTGTTAATCCATTTAATTGATTATGAGAAACAATCCATTAATCTTAATCAACAGGGGGGGTTTTTTCCTTCTTTTTTTCTACATTTTATAAACAGTACATTCTAACAGTCTAATACACTGGTTCCCAAACTTTTTCATGTCAAGGACCCCCAAATTGACACTAATTTGCCCGCAGACTGCCAGGGACCCCCATAACAGAAGATTTGTACGGCTCTAGCAGTGATTCTCAACCCGTTTAATTTCAAGGGCCCCCAGTTTGATATGTAATAGTCTGCCGTAATAGTCTACAGTCTACAATAGTCTACGCCCATTTAATGGCATTTCTATCTCTGGGACCCCAATGTATATTATACAATCAAAGTAAATTTAACTCTGAGACTGTACAAATGGACCCTAACGGGTCCATTTGGTTCCATTTGTACACTCTCTGAAATACAGACCCATAAAGGTCCATTTGGTTCCCAACTATGATTTATCTGGGGACTCCCTGGAACTCACTCAAGTACCCCTAGGAGTCCCCGGACCCCACTTTGGGAACCCCTGGCCTAATAGGCCTGCAACAGCTTACCACTTTCAACCTGGCATCCCTATTTTGGGCATGTCATTATAGCCAAAAACGCTATATTATATCTACACGCTCACATGTCGTGTACTTGCAGATCGCCTATTTTTGCACGATATAAAAAGAGGCTTAAGTGATTAACCAGACCAATCGATTAGTCTATAAAAAATATTTCATGTCGATGCATTGATAAAAATGTAAAATTCTTGATTATCATACGAACCGAAGTAATCGATAAAACAATCGACAGATGCAGCCCTACTATAAAAGCTCAGCGTGGCACAACGCCAGGTCATCTATGACAACCACAACAACATGTGGCCCTGTGGGCCATTTCAAAGAAAATCCTTGATCATCACAGATTCATCATTTGCGATAACGGGAGTTGGGGGGGGGAGAAAAAAAGACAAGCGCAGCAGTTTCCTCCGCTTTCCTCTCGCTGCGCTTCCAGACCCTACTTGACTGCATTCTTACACCGGGGTTGTAAATCATTGCAGTTTGTTTCATCAGCCCCTGCAGAGCTGCAGTGTGGGGAAGAGGAGCAGAACACAGCACTCCGCTCCTTCCTCCAGGCGCAAACACTCGCAACAAACCCAACTTAAAGACTAGTAGGTAGATATGTAGGAAATCACCATTTCGAGGAATTAGCGGTTTCATTTTTAATACGCAGCCATTATCTCCTAATGACCTGTTTTAACATTCAAACAGCCCATCATTTGCATACTAATTTATAAATGCATCTAAATTACAAGAAGAAGAAAGAACAAGAAGAAGAAAACAACTCGTGCCGTTGTGGTTCGTTAACCTGAATTAGCAGCAGGGGGTTTAAGACTGATTGAACACTCGTCACATCTGCTTGCGTCTTCCTTCAAGGTCAAGAGACGGATGAGCCTTGCATCTGATCAGCTCGCTCAGAGCACAGAGTGCAGCGTGCATACAAACGACCACCGGGGTATTCTCTCTACATTTGCTTTGTACCGGCGTGCTTTAAAACCGAATTAAGATGAAACCCTTCTGAAGTCTTCAAAGGCCTTACAGAGTAAGTGTGTCCCAAACTCTCACGGTAGAGGACTATGTGACAAGTTTAACCAACACTCTTAACAATGGTCCAAAGTAACCCACATTTGCAAAAAAAAGAAAAAAAAAAAGAACGAAAGAAAGAAAACTTATTTTATTCACAGATTTTCTGACTTGTGAAACTTGCATGACACAAGGCTTCAATATCCAACTTGAATAAAAAAAGCACATAAGTCAGCGTAATCTTCAATTTGAAGAAAAACTGCGTATTCTCCACTCTCAGACTTACAGTATGTTACACTCCCTTCATTATCTCAGTCTCTGTGATGACTTGGAATATTTTCTAAGCACTACAGATTAGCATTTCTTAATCGAGTGCATGCTGTGCATCGCTCTTGACAGCATCAACTAAATTAATTAAAATGGAAATATGAATATAAAATTAATCGTCTCTGCCACTTCATATTATAACTCTTCCAACCTTGTGTTGGTTGTAGTTGAACCGCTTTCGACCTGACATTCCTATTTTGGGGCATTCTAGGCATTCTGAATAGCAGATCTACAAGCTCACAAATTTGTATTTCTTTCTTTTTGGAACGTTTATTTGATAGTCACAATGGAGTGAGAGAGGAGATACAGAGGGAGAGCAGGGGAGTGACATGCAGCAAATAGTGAAATTTTATTCACTAACAAAAAGGGACTATTTTACAAAAGATTTGGAGTCTCTCCCCTAAGTCAGCAGGCTTACGCTATTGGCTTAGTGGGAAGAACCTCATCACTTGGACGGGGGACTCGGGTTCGAATCCCGAGTACGATACAAACGTTACAAAAGGCAGATTGGAGTGGTTAATAATAAGACTCACCAACGTAGTAGGAGAAAGTCCTCTTGAGGCGATCGAAGACAAACCAGCGTTTCTTCCAGGACTTAATCTTGCCTCCCATCTTCACCAGGTTTCCTTTACACATCTTCTCTGTGAGGATGACGTGGTAGCAGGTGTCCACGCTGTGGCCTGACGACTCCACGTGGGAGCGAAGGTCGAACTCCTCCTTGCGGATGGGAAGGTACCGCGTCATGGGACGAGCCTGGGAACACAATGAAGGGAGAACGAACGGCAGAGCGTTAGCTGTCATTAACATCAACTTTGCAACTCACAACTGACACTACGTTAGAGAGCCTAGGCCTTCTCTTTTCCCTCAACGCCAAATCTGCACTGAAACTATCTACAGTGCATGCTCGCGTGTCGAGTTGAGGCGCGCTGTGAGCTTGTAGATCTGCTATATTCGCAGAATATTCTCACCCCCTGAATTGAAATGATACTCCTGCCAAGTCAATTATTATTACTCAGTTTGGATGTGTGTGTATGTGTACCTGTACACACTACATATAACAGACCCCAGATGCCACACTCTGTTTCCCTCTGTTAACCCAGATATACAGCAGATATACAAGCCTACAGCACAATACTTGTACATCTGATATTTTATAATAACATTTTTGAAAAATCTTGATAGAAGTATTGGTTTAGAAGGCATTTGTATAATCCATTCCTCACCTCAGCCTCCATCCAATCCAGATGTAGTCTTAGTCTTTTGAATAACACCATTTAGTTTTTGTCATATTTTATCTGAAATGGTTTAGTCTTAGTCTAGTCGACTAAATATCAAAATCTTAGTCTTTTAATCTCAGTTGAGCCACTGTTCATTTTGACAGCAAATTCTGATAGTCTTTGTCTTATGAATAACATACCATTTAGCTTCAGTCATCTGAAATTGATTAGTCTTAGTCTAGTCTTACAGTCGACTAAATATCAAAATCTCAGTCAACAATATTAACACTGGCCTCAGGGCTTAATGGGGTTCAGTTTGTCACACGTGTGTTTACCTGAGCAAAGTTCTTGGCTCTCATCTTCACCTCCCTCTCCACCAGCTGCAGCCTGTGCGAGGTTTCATCCTGCAACCTCCTCTCCGCGTCCTCCCTCCTCCTCCTCTCCTCCTCCAGCATCTGACGGCGCGCATGGCTCTCTCGCTCCTGGAGGGCAGCGGTCCAAAGCAAATACATTTATTCATTCGCGCTCACAATGAAATATGCAATTCAAAGACCCCGGAATCCAGAATCCAGTGAAGACCTCTCATGTAGAATGGAATTACACTAAAGCCTGACTGAGACACATGTTATGTTCACAGACACATACACTGTGGTGTAGGGGTGTAACCGTTTATATATATTTATCTGATTTTATATACAGAGTATATACACACAGTGTATATATTAAAGTGATTTTCTTTTCTTGGTTAATCATAAAGTAATCATAGCCTGAGTGTGCTGTATTTTGGGTCAAATGCCTCTATATTAAAGGACAACTTTTTTTTTCAACCAAGGTTCATGTTTTAGGTTGTTATTAGAGAATAACAGGAGGGCATTTCGAACATGGGGCTAATAAATAAATATGTATTTGTTTACAACATTTTATAGCGATTTTATTTATTTATTATTTACTATGGTCCTACTAGACCCCAGAAAATCTGGTCTGGTCACACAAGATCACAGGATCTACTGAATGTGAAGGGGGGTACTGTAGTACTATACATATAGTAATAAAAGGACCGAACCGGAGCGACAGCCCCGCCCCCGCTATTCATTTCAGTGGAATTTTTTCGATTTGGGCACCAAAATGTAGTGCCCAAAATGCGGAAGTGCAAACGAGCACTCAATGTTAAACCCAAACCCAAGCTGCACAGGGTTTCCTCGTCATAAATCCACGGGTCCGCCTGCAGTCCCAGCTCTTACCAGTAGGGCCGAGCGCTTCAACGTTGGAGAGCCTCCGTGGGGGTTTGGTACTATAGGGGGCGGCGCCATACTGTGTTGAAGGCTCAATATCTCAGTTTGTCTCACCATCTTTCTCACCAATTTTCTGGGGTCTAGTAGGACTATAGTAAATAATAAAATAAATCGCTATAAAATTTTGTAAAACAAATATATATTTAGCCCCATGTTCGAATGCCCCCGCCCGCCTGTAAAAAATAGCTAAAAGCACTAAAAAACTTTTACTTTCTCTAATAACAACCTAAAACATGAACCTTGGTTAAAAAAAAGAAAAAACTAAAGTCGTCCTTTTAAGTTCTGTCTTACCCGTGATTCTATGAGTCTGGCCTTCTCCATATGAGCTTCCCTCAACATCTTCTCCATCTCCTCAATCTTCAAAGCGTCCATTCCACTGGCACTGCAGGACAAAGAACACACTGACTTCAATAACCCACGGCAACATGTGCGACTGTGAACCAAATTACCTTGAGAACGGATGGGGGCATTTTAATGGAACTTTGTGGAAATTATCAAGATACTGTCATGAAGAAATGGCTAATGCTGTATTATGTAACTTTTTTTTGTGAATAAAATGTTATTTTGTCCAATGAATTAATTAATGCAATATACATTTCTCCCCTGAGCAAAACCCAGAGTTGCCTCGGAGACCACAGGAATTTCCTTTTAAACCCAGAGTAGAGCAGGAACATTACATGGTGCAGCTTTTACTGTCAAAGGTCAAGGTCACAGTCAAGGTCATAATTACTCGTCAACCAACATGTTGCATAGCAAGATTTTTATTTTTTATATAATATTTACGATATTTTTGTTTTACATCCAAAGCAAGAAATATTTGTCAAGTTTTCAAAATGGAACCCAAATATGGCCAAAAATATACATGTAGTGAAGAGGGAAGATGCATCCTCCACGTTATTGTTGCTAGTCGCTATTTTGACCATTCCGGTGTCACTGCAGCAGAAGCTCAAACCCTGGTACAGGCAATACAATGCAGCGTTTCCGTGCAGAGCCGTTGTTCCTCACCTGGACATGTTGTCAGGCGAGCAGGCGGAGTTATTGCCGGTGGAGATGCTGGTATCCATGCTGTCGGAGCTCTCCAGGCTCACCGTGTCGTAGGGCTGCTCGCCCCCCGACGGCGGCTGGTGGTGGAGGATGGAGTGGTGCACCATGGGGGAGCCGTGGTGGCTGGCGTGGTGGTGGCTCAGCGCGGGGCTATAGGTCATGGCTCCCGGGTACGGGGGTGAGCAGGAGGAGGAGGAGGGGGGGGAGGAGGAGGAGGCGGCGGAGGCCGAGACGAGGTGGGACTGCGAGCCGCGGAGCGCCTCCCACTGGCACTGAGCCTCTATGGCGGCTCTCTGCTTCAGCTCGGCCAGCCGCCGGCGCTGCTCGTCGATGACCTGCTGACCTGGGGGTCGGGGGGGGAGGAGGAGGGGTCACTGTCAGTGATGTTTGTGTTGGTTGCGTCCCGTCGGGTTCAGATGCTGCTGCTGCTTTTATATAGAGTATAGGCTATTGTCTCTTCATCTGAGCGTGGGCCTTGTCAAAAGGAGATCTGGACAGAAAGATGTATTTATTTTATACCCATTTAGGCCTGACGTCGAAATTTATAAAATGTCTTCTAAATCCTGACAGTTTTCTGTCAGGTTCTGCGCCACATTTTCATGATTTAAAAAAAAATAGCGGACCTACAAGCTCGTAGCGCGCCACTCGGTGGCACGCTATAAGCTTGTAGATCTGCTATTTTTCAATAGCTAAATTATAACCTAATGTTTAAAACACCAAAAGGGGTTCCCGCCCCAAAATGGGTTACTCCCTCCCATCACAATTTACAGCACAGAATAAGGGCTGCAACTGTCATTCATTTCTTTGCGATTCTTCTATCGAATATTTTTTGGGATTAATCGAGAAGTGCACGTTTGTTTTGTTTTGTACATCAACGAATCAACGTGAAAAAATGTAATAGACTAAATTAATTTCTCCAATTACACAACCCCATTTGATACTTTGCTGTTCAACAGCGTCACGCAAAAAAAGTATAATTGATCAATCAACTGTTGCACCACTACTACAAAATTGAGTTAAAAATACGCATTTTAATTCAATATTTCAAGCTGGATTAGCTTCAAGTTTCCAATTGGGTGATATTTCTGTGATTCCCTGGAGATGAGCGTTACGGTTACACACCACATTTCAGAAATAACAGCTCGGAGGAGAAAGCTCTATACTGTGTAATTTAAATGTTACTCGATTTGAATAATTGTTTATCCACAGCTGAGCAAAAGCAGCAGTTCATTACAGCGCCGGTGGAATGTTGCACTGAGAGATATAAAGTTCAAGGTTAAGAAACAATGAAACGTCTGTATGCAGGCATTATGTGAGATTTGCATGCATTTTGACGACGAAATAAAACCTCGAGTGTATATCCGTTAACATCTAAAGCAGGAAGTCAGTGAATCAGAACCCCATTCTTTTTATTCGTGCCGTCCAGATCTCCTCCCGAGATGTTCGCCCGCATTCAGACAACGAAATGAAACTACAGAAATACAATAACAGCGACACCTGAAGCCATTCGGGGACGACTGTAAATCCGCTCAGATTCCGCCCAGAGGGGAAGCATCTCGCCATTACAAACACCACATGCTGGCCACAGGTCATCGTAGGCATTGCACAACCAATAGAGACACCAAAAGAACAGGACATCCAATAAATCGGCACTATAGCACCAGGCAGGAAACATAACTCCATGCACCACACATACAAGTACTGTATGTGTTCACTCAGTGCCACAAGCCTGAGTCCCATCACCGCCAAACAACCAGAACATGACCCATCAACGCCTGAGAGTCCCCAAAGAGCAAGAATCCCTTTTCTCTGCAATGTCACTCATTGTCGACTCCATGCTGCTGCACACAAGGGAAGGTGGACAGGAACCTCTTAGAAGAGGTGATGACGAGGCCTCAAATATACAGTATTAACTCCAGGGAGACTGGAGGACATGCAATACTGATCCTCCACAGGTCAGAACATTCATAGGGGGGGGGGGGGGGGGGAAGACTGACAGATCAAGGATTTTTCAATCAAAGAAGAAAAGATGAGCAGAAATCACACGGAAGGAAGAACGAGTGACAAGCCAGTAACGGAGAGGGTTTTAAAAGAGAAAGAATGAGAGCGAGAATGTCGGTGTGAGAAGAGGCAGAGACAGACAAGACAAGCTAAATAATAGATGAAAACAGAACGAGTCCCATTCCCAGACGCGCTGTGGGTCCGCTGTGGTTCTACCTGCAGGGCTTTCCTTCACACTGGGACGGCTTGGGGACTCTGCGGCACGGCGGCAGAGTAGACACATCAAGGAAGGGACAAATCCACGGCAGACAGAAAAGACAGACACACATACAGTACAGACAGACATGACCACAAACAAGCCTTTTCTTTAAAAGGAGAAGTGGAGTGGGCCGACACAGCTTCTCTGAACTGTGCGGAACAAGTAGTGACTGCCTCCCAACTGAGCTAAAGCACACTGGGAGACTACCTATGGTTTCTCTCTCTCTCTCTCTCTCTCTCTCTCTCTCTCTCTCTCTCCATCGCTCTCTGCCTTTTTTCCAAAATGGACAGCAGCCCGGCACTCAGGGTCCCGGATCCTCTGTCACAACAGCCACTGTCACACAGATGGTACAGTAGGCTCCATGGAGCAGTGGAGAGAGGCTATGCTAAAAGGAAGGGTGCTGTTACCTCTCTGCTGGAAGGCCAGCTGCCGTTTGTTCTCGATGTCCTGGAGGGTGGCCGCCAGGTTCCTGGGCAGGCTGCCGGTGCTATTGGATCCAAGCAGGGTGCTCTGCCAAAAAAGGAAAACACCACCAAGGTGAACTTGGTGAAATGTGGCTTCATTCACACATTTAACCCATTTAGGCCTGACCTCAAAATTAAACCTAAATCCTCCAGTTTTATGAAATAAATATTTTCACGATTTTTCAAAAATAAGCTTGTAGATCTGCTATTTTTCAATAGCTAAAGTATAACATACTGTAATGCTTCGAACACCAAAAGGGGTTCCTGCCCAAAATGGCTTCATTTGTTTTGACTCACTCCCTGTTCTGTTCTGAGTACTAAAATGATTCTTCATAATTCATTAATATGTTGATAATTTGTTTATGTTCATATCACATTATTAGTGTCACTAATGTAGTGTAGACCATACAATTCTTAAATACACTAAGGGAAAACGGTCGCACAATATGCTAAATGCTCATAGCAAGTAATCTGAATCCCAAAATACATACTTGAAATTGCTCCACTACTTTCAGCTATATAATATGCAACAAAGATGAACATTCAACATTTTGGTGAAATAGTTGTAAAAAGTAGATATTAGATATGTTTATAGCATACTGTATAAGCCCTTCTCTCACTGACATGTAAACCCACTAATAATTAGTGGGTTTTACCAGTGAATTAGTGACTAATTCACTGGTAAATTTCCACGCTGGCATCCTGTGGGACCAGACACTGGTCTTGGATGCTGGGATAATTGCACTCTGCAAATCTCCCGACTCCCACTCTGAAATCTCCCGACTCCCTGCCTAGTTAATTTCCATAACTTGTCTGCCGCAGCCAGAGTGGAAATGTAAGCGTCTGATTTCCATAGTTTATGACGTTTTGTTCTATGAAAAAACTCTATGAACAAAACTGCTGCAGCTTTGTCTGCTCTGAAGCCACATCAAGTACTGTACATCAAAAAGAATCAAAGCATGTAAATGAATATCATGAATAATTTGCATCCATTTAAAACATACAAAAAAATTAAAATAGAGAGTGAGGGAGGGACATCTGCCTGCGCGTCTGCATATGGATTATATTATTTACTATTGTTTCTTTTCGGCCCAAATACATATTTTATCATCCCTAAATTATCTAGTCACCGTGTGAAACCTCTTGTAATGTAATGTAAATGGATAAATCTTCTTTCGATCGATTAACCCATTTTTGTGGTGTTAGCATTATGTTATGCTTTAGCTATTGAAAAATAGCAGATCTACAAGCTCATAGCTTGTAGGTCTGCTATTTTTTGAAAAATTAAAGAACGACTGACATAGAAACATAGCTTTTTCAGAAAACTGTCATTTTCAAACAGACATTTTTGAGAATCTGATCTCAGGTCAAAATGGGTTAACTGATTACTCGTTCAGTCATTACGCCACTATTTCACCCCAATTTACACACACCAGAACATGTGACTTTGTAGAAATGTGAATAATATTCGTTAGTGTATGAACCTTGGAGGACGTGTTCCGCCCCAGTGTTGCGGCTCCGTGCTGTATGGGGGAGGCTTTGGGTGAACGATGAACCGACTGTCCAGCATCGCTGTCCAGCTTAGAGCGAAACACCTGACACATGAACGGAACGTGCATGTTAACAATACAGTATATGACATTGCAGACATGGACAATGGCTGTAAAATGTGTTCACATGGAGCAAGGACCTGGTAGGGTATCTGGTTTGAACAATGTTTAGATAGAACGATGAATCTAGTTAGAACAATGTTTTAGAACAATGTATCTGGTCAGAACAATGTTTTAGAACAATGTATCGAGTTAGAACAATGTTTTAGAACAATGTATCTAGTTAGAACACTGTTTTAGAACAATGTGTCTAGTTAGAACACTGTTTTAGAACAATGTATCTGGTTATAACAATGTTTTAGAACAATGTATCTGCCCAGAACAATGTTTTAGAACAATGTATCTAGTTAGAACAATGTTTTAGAACAATGTATCCGGTCAGAACAGTGTGTTAGAACAATGTTTTAGAACAATGTATCTGGTCAGAACAATGTTTTAGAACAATGTATCAGGTCAGGACAATGTTAGGTGAAGACTGTGTTCACCCAATCTGTTAATCAGCTTCACTCAGAATGCATCTCAGGCAATCAAATAGGGAGGTCAGTCAGAACTAACTGTGGCGTACAGTATATAATCAAAAATACACATTTTCTTGCATGGATTATAACGTATGCCTTCAACAAGAATGAATAACGGATCCTTGAAGACTACCTTCAGTTGAGACACACAAGTTAGGCAACAGGCACAACAAAAGTGTGTGACACAAATATTGTTCATAATATCAGCCAACAGATGTGTTAGTCTGGCTCTAATTTGGACCAGAGGTTAAAGCCAAGGCAGAGATATCTTTCTCTTTAAAAAATATTATACATTATGAACACAAATCATTTCAGTAGGACGACAGAAGAAGAGCTGCAGCAACAGTCTGCCTTCCTTAAGGAATGAATAACAGAGTAACACAATGGACAGGCTGTAATTTATTTATTTATTTTTTAATTTATCCCACGATTTTGTAACCCATTTTTCACCCCTGTGTCAATCATCTAATGTGATCCTGGGCTCTACACACCCTCCGCCAACCTGGGGAGAACAACGGACTTGAACTCATGCTTCCTTCATGCCTGAGTGTCCAAGTTGCTCCTGACAGGGAGGAGTTTCCCTGGTTGGATGTAGCGCGTGGAAGTAACACGTTATTCCAACCAGTTCCTTTCCCCTCCATCAGGGGGAGGTAGTTTAGAGACCAGGATTACTGCATGTTTTTTGTGAGGGTACCTACCCAGGCTGTAATTTAGCACACACGCACGCACGCACACACATACACACACCTGGGACAGTTCCCTTTCATTGGGCAGCCCTTTAATCAGGTATGCACAGGTCTAATTACAGGCCTGATATCATTATACTCTTTCCTTTATCGCATGCACACGCACACGCACGCACGCACGCACGCACGCACGCACACACACACACACACACACACACACACACACACACACACACACACACACACACACACACACACACACACACACACACACACACACACACACACACACACACACGCACGCACACACACACACACACACACACACACACACACACACACACACGTTGTTGTTGTGCCTGGGTGCTAGTTTCAGTACGGAAGCAACCAGAACAGTGAGTAAACGGCATGGAAAAGGAAAGGAGAGGCCTCTCTACTCTACCTGCAGCCTGCAACCTGACAGACATTTAGCTGGGAGGGGTGGAGGGGGGCCGAGCAGACTGGCCTCCCCAGCGGACATCACCTCCTGGTACCAGTGCTCTAAATCTACCCTGGAGATGAGAGGCCTACTACTGCTCTCTGTCTGGTACTGAGGGAGTACGCAACCAGCACAGCAGAGCAGAGCAGAGCAGGGCAGGGCCGGGAGCAGGGCGGTGTGCAAAGAGTACAAGAAGAAAGACGAAAGGAAGGGGGAAAAAAAGAAGGGAATAGAAGGGGGAAAGAAGAGACAAAAGAGAACAGCATTAGAATTAGAAAGATTAGTAAGCATAAAAAAAGGAAAGAGATGCTTGTGTAGCTTTCAAGCTACATTTCACTCAACTTCATCTGCTCTTGAAGCCCTCTTGTACATCAAAAAGAATCAACGCTTGTAAATTAACGTCATGAATAATTTGCTTCCATTTAATCAAAAATGATTAAATCAATGGGGGGGGGGGGCTCCCAAAGAGCCTGATACACAAAGTTCATCACTATCCATCATTTCAGTTCCACACACACGTTTGAAAATAAATACCGTGTTCACTGAAAATAATGGACTTGGCCTGCGAAAAGACACCGACACAAGAGCTCTCTACTATGCTGGTGCGTCCTGTTTTGCATAGTGCCACCACCACAGTAACAGCACGGAGATGCACGAGAACGTGAGGGTCACACACACACACACACACACACACACACACACACACACACACACACACACACACACACACACGTTAAGGCAAAGAGGGCATGAAGCAGGCGTCAGGTGTTAAAGACAGCCATTGGGGGAGGTGGACCAAGGACTGTCTAAAGAGGACGAGACGCGAAGACCGTATGGGCGACGCCATGTTGCTCCATGGAAGCAAAGAAACATGCGCAATGGGCTATATGCAGCCAACACTTCCGCATTCAGCTTCCTTGGTCTCAACTGCGCATGTTTCTTTCCTTCCATGGAGCACCATGGAGCAACATGGCGTCGCCCGTACGGTCTTCGCGTCTCGTCCTCTTTAGACAGTCCTTGAGGTGGACAGGAAGAAGGAGAAGGAGGAGGAGGAGCACACACCTCCATGGAAAGAGAGAGGGAGGAGCCGTGCGGAGAGCAGAAGGCAGGAGAGGAGTCCAGCGCTGCGGGCTGACGCAGCGGAGAGGTGGGGGATGACTCCACCTTGGGCATCCTGTACATCTGACTTAACTGGCCAACAGTCACATACTCCTGTTAGCACACACGCACACACACACACACACACGCACACACACACACACACACACACACACACACACACACACACACACACACACGGCAGAAAGAGACATGGAGACAGTGAGACACACATCACGTCCCCTGATGTGAAGCTCGCTCCAGGATGTCGGACATTAAGCTCATCTTCAACAATCTACCGTACCATGCATTCACTATACTGTCCAAACAATAAAGGCAAACTTTCATGACTTCTACCCTGAACCCTTGCTATGTCGCGAGGTGGGTCTTTTTGGAAAATCAAACCTAAACCTTATCCTAATGCATTCCGAGTCTGGGGAAACGTGGTAGTTGGTCGCGGCTGTGCGTTTTATGTGGGTTGGCAGAGTTTTACGTCAGATTGTCACATCCTCCTCACAAAAGGATAGGCTAAAAGTACTAGTAGGTGAAGTTGGCCTTCAATTTCTTTCCTTGTTCAGAGGTCTGATAAAGACGCTTGTAGCAACACGTCATAGAAGCAGTGAGAACAGCTAATAGTACGCAGTAAGAGCAAACAATACACTTCGTGCCAAGCAGCCAACCAGTCCAGTAGGGGGAGCAATGTGACATGAAAATGGAGGGATGTAGTAGTAGTAGTGTGGTTCTCAAAGTGGGGTCAGAGGAGCGTATATCTATTCTACGTCCGAGCATAGACATGGTAATGCCCCGCCTGCCTGCCTCTGATTGGCCTACCGACAATGCCGGCCTTACCAGAGTTTCCTCCGAGGTGGAAGATGCATGCTGGATAGTCTGCCGGGAGGTTAAATAAAGAATACAAGTACGATATAATACGAGAGAATGACAGCTTGGCACGCGCAACTTTTATGTTTTGTAGAAGAGGCAAACTAATATATTGTTCATGCCGTTTATTTGACATGTGTACAGTGTAAACTTGAAACATTATTGTACTGTTCCCTTGATCTATCTTATCTTTTTTAGTATAATAGTATTAGTTTACTATAATTAGATACACGATAATCAACACTAACACTTTAATTTAGAACACACCCAAATCAAATCATACATCAGAGAGAGTCAGAGACAGAGAGCAAGAGACAGAGAAACAGAGAGGCAGAGACAGAGAGCGAGAGACAGAGAGACAGAGAGAGAGAGAGAGAGAGGCAGAGACAGAGAGCGAGAGACAGAGAGACAGAGAGAGAGAGGCAGAGACAGAGAGCGAGAGACAGAGAGACACAGAGAGAGAGACAGAGAGACAGAGAGTGAGAGGCAGAGACAGAGAGCGAGAGACAGAGAGACACAGAGAGAGAGACAGAGAGAGAGAGAGACAGAGAAACAAAGTAAGAATGGAACAGTGAGTGAGAGAACAGACAGACAGACAGACAGACAGACAGACAGACAGACAGAGCGATGGTACCTCGCACGGCCCAGCATGCGAGGCGGGGTTTCTGTTGTCATGGTAACTGCCGCCATACGGCTTACAGACATCTGATAGCTTCAGGTACTCCTGACACACGTCCGTACAACAACACAACACAACACAACGGCAGGACGGCAGCACTCCACACTACACCACAGGAACCTACAGCAGCAAGCCTACAGGCTATCACAATATGTTCAGACTGATATCAATAATTATGATCCACACTTTTGATCCACTTTCATTTAGATGTCGCTGTTGGGTGGAAAATCTTATAAGTACAATTGAGTTACTTTCCAGGAGTTGGACATGCACAACCCGTGTTCCAATGAATC
>NC_139706.1:16396865-16451865 GCF_964188405.1 Protomyctophum parallelum | reverse complement strand
TTCAACCACTTTAAATTATTTCTGACACCCCTTTTTTGGGAATGTCTAATAATAGCTGAGAACTGTCAAAAACGTTTGAAGATTTTCACATTTCAATTTCGGAAGCGGATCGGCATGGGATTTTTTAGATCGCCTGCGATTCCATTTCCTTTGGGATTGTTTGTCCTTAGCAGTGAAGGCCTTTGGAGACAAAAAGTTGTCAAAAGTTGTCCAGTGGTTGAAAAAAGAAAATCGCTTCACTGACAGGACTGAGTGAGTGAGTGATAAGGAGGGAGTATGTATACTGTAGTGTAGTATTGTAGGAGGTCAGGGAGATAGATACCTTCCTCTTGGCCATGATGTCATGGTATTCTGCTCTCTCCTGGAGAAGCTGCTGGCTGATGTTCTCCCTCTCCTCCTCCAGGCTGCTCTCTCTCTCCAACTGCTGGAACTCCAGGTCTTCAAACTGCTTGGTGCCCGCCTCCAGCGCCTCTCCGTCCTAACACATCCCGCCCAAACATACACACACACACACACACAGTCACACACACACACACACACACACACACACACCGTTAAAAAAGAAACCCCACCAAGCCTGGGAACGCAGAAGAACAACAACGGCAACACAAAAACCCTGTACTGGTCCTTGTGTTGAAATCTCGGCATTTCAAATAAAATAAAGAGAGAACTTCTGAGTGTTCGGCCCGGTCTGGGACCTCTGTCTGCAGGCATCCAAGAACATTCAGTGCTCAGCTTGTCAGACTGTGTGTGGAAGATCATGCTGCTGCTACTACAGCATGGCTGTCAGGGAGGTACACCCTTAGAGTATATACTCTAAGGGTACCTCCCCTCCCTGGATGTACAGCCCCGGCCACCGAGAGGAAGCATTGAAGCCAAAGGGACATGCTGGCCGATCGTAGGCGCGACGCGAGTCGTCCATGCTTTCATCCTGCCGCATTCATGAAAAATGATGACGTTTTAAGCCCAAAGTTGGCGGATCCCACCACTTTTCCAACCCAGAAGAAAGGATGAAAGGTTGAGTGAGCAACTCCATGGAAGTGGATGGGAAGTGAATTCCGGTGCTGTCTCTATTATTCATAACTCTACAGTATGTTGCTAAATGGTGAAGTGTTCCTATAATTATTTTCATCATTTCTCCAAAACGTCCACTTTGAAGTTGAACCTTAAGTTAAATCTTCATGAATGTATTCCTGGCTATCAACGCTACTCAATGTTATTCTAAAGAATACAGATAACTTACAGTGCTGCTTTCTATTTGCATTCGAGATGATCATCGTAATAACCAGTTGCTAGTATCGCAACAATCAGTCATAGAGGACCAGCTTAGCTTACTAGCTACTAGGGTTGTACCATGTGCTTCAGAAGGACAAGTTGCCAATACATTAAATTAAATATAATTATTTACATTAAAACATTTTTACATTTCTATCCAAGAAAAACAACATTTGACCAGGATTCAGGCTGACCCACTAGCAGTAGTACTTGCCATATGCCAGTGGCCAGGGTGAAATACTGAGACTCTACTGTACTTTTCTGATAGCTTAGCCCTCTGGGCGGGAACCCCTTTTGGTGTTTTAGCTATTGAAAAATAGCAGATCTACAAGCTCATAGCGCAGCACCGAATGCCGCGCTACGAGCTTGTAGGTCTGCTATTTTTTTTTATCGTGAAGATGTGCCGAAAATTTTGAATATATATTATATTCTTTCAGAGCGAACATTTTCAACTCAAATCTTTGCTTCTGCATGCGGGGTCCCTGGAACAACATATTTTCAGATGGCGGTCGGCGGCCATGCAGCTTGGAGGTACAGTAGATAAAGTGCTGCTACATAACATAAGACTTATTTTTAACAAAAACTGAAATACAGAGAAAAATATATATGCATAATTTCAGACCATGAATGGTACAAAAAAAAGATAGAAGAGACATCTAAACCAGGCAAAAAACAACAACACAGTAACAGGATGGAAGCGACGTCAGAGAGAGATTGGAGCTCGTTAGCGTTTGTGTTAATTGATTAGTGAGTGATTGCAAAAGTTATGCATGCGTGCACGTCACGAACCACGGGCTTGCACGCCACGAGCAGACACTGCACGACAGGCAGCCAAACTGCACACACAGGGAGGAGAACGTGCAACACTACACCGTGTACAGTACAGTACAGTACATTCACATCACAATGAACCAGGTCACATGATCAGAAACCACAGAGCAGCGCCTGCGCCACCTGAAGCTACGTTCACCTCTACGACTCGGTGGTGGTGGGGTTCAGTAGCACGTAGGTGTGGTGGTGGTGGTGGTGGTGGCTGGGGATAGTGGACACATTCCAGCAGCTTGTGGTATCACAGAGTCTGGTGTGTGTGTGTGTGTGTGTGTGTGTGTGTGTGTGTGTGTGTGTGTGTGTCTGGGTGCGTGTGCGCGCGCATGGTTGTGCATGTGTGCACTCTACTGTATACTACACTACACCTAAACGGGCCACAGTGAAATGTTTGTAATAAAACGTCTGCACACACACACCGCCGGTGGCGTGGCGAATAAATTATACACAGATCGATAGCCGATCTTATAGCCGATGCCTTATTCATACAGGTCGATGCCCAAATGAAATTGTGGAGACAAATCAATCTGGTTCCGGTTACAAATGGAATTGCTGCGTCAACACCTAATATTCACATTCTGTGTGAATGAAACGACAGTTTAAAACATCTACATTTCCGGGCAAATTAATTGCCTGAGAAAAACACAATCAGCGTGTTATTAAGGACCTCAATACCGTGAACTGGAGATCTCGGCGAATGCTAAATATCAGAGTTTCTGGAATAACAATTCATCGTGTTTGTTTTCATGAGCCTCGTCTCTGCCAGCTATGTGTGCTTCAGTTTTTTCCAGAGCCGGTAATGGCTGGGATTGTTCTACAAATACCTTGACTGCACTCGCTCTCTGGAATCCCCCCCCCCCACACTTAGTGGCTGTGTGTCTATGGGGGTATGGAGGCTTTGCTGCCACAGGCTGAAAGAAGCTACAGCTTCTAAAATGGTGGGCTGTGAAAGGGTGGGTGCGGGCATAGGCGGAACCACGGGATACGATACGTGTGTGGTGGGGTGGGGAGTGAATCCTGTGTGTGTGTGTGTGTGTGTGTGTGTGTGTGTGCGTGGGGGGGAACTGTCACTACACAAGGTGCAGTAGAGCTGGTCTCCAGCGTGTCCGTGGGACCCACCCTTTTGAGCTGATCCTGCAACTGTTCCCGCAGCGACTCGGGACAGTTGTGCAGCTGGTTCTTCAGTTCAGCGTAACCCTCCCGCACGGTCTCCAGGGCCTGGCGCTCGGCCTCAACATTAGCGCTCTCCTAGAAACACAACACAACACACATAAAACACATGCACACACGCGCACACACACACGCACGCACACGCCCACACACACACACACACACACACACACACACAATGGATGGAGGAGAAAGGAACAAACACGCACACATCCCCCCCAAAAAAGGAGGCTGCTAAAAAGGTTCACAATTCACACACCATGCAGATGTTAAAGAGGTCACGACAAACCCTTTCCATGAGGTCCACGAAACCCAAATTATGAGAGAAGAACTCGAGTGCTGTGAAACGATCATCGGCAGTCAAGTAGGAAGTAGGAACCATACAGTAGATTCAGAATAACAGATTGAGAGTGAAAATGGGCAGTTGACTTTAGTTCAGAATAAACTCTGGAGAATAACTTTTGGTTTTGGTTTTACTTTGACAGAACCTTCAGTTTACGCGTGCATGACTGCGTTCAACTCGTTCATGTTCTTAAAATGAAGTCTATTGGTCCACAATTAATACAATGAGTACACAGGTTTTAAATAACCATGGCCATTTTAGATACCTTTGTAAAGTCCATTACTAGAGCATATTCGCAGACAATTTTCATGCTTCTAGAACTTGGGACAATGGAGAAGCGCTGCAGTATACGTCCCCTGAGCGCTGCTCTGGTCGCGAGGTCAGGAAACGATCAATAACAACAAACCTCTGTAGTTTATCTCCATTAAAGCAGAAAGTCTTTCAGGGAAAATACAGTCCTGAAGCGAACTACAGTATACTCTTTCATAATGCAATAACTAGGATGCAGGTGGCTTTCACCTTTATTTTATATTTTTTATAGAGGGACAGAGGCTGACAGTGGGATTTCACCTTGGGCCACCAGTGGTCAGACTGGGTCTCAACCACTGTATATTGTATTTTTGATTTTTTCTTTGGGATTGACACAGTCAGATACAGTACATCAGGTGAAGCTTAGATCTTCTTTTTTTTTTAAGAGAGAGGAGTGCTTATTTTCCTCTCAAAACACCTGCAGGTCTGAACTTGTTCAGTGGAAATCAGAAACGGTGTCATTTGGAAGTGTGTGTGTGTGGGGGGGAGGTTCAGTACAATTTAGAGACACAGGAATCTCTAAATTGCAGAGTGGCTAGATGACTAATTGCTACGCAAGAAAGTGAAAATGGGTATTGTGCCTCAAGCTGCTCTTTTCTTTTCTCCTCTCTCTCTCTCTCTCTCTCTCTCTCTCTCTCTCTCTCTCTCTCGCTGCAGGTAAGAACAGGAAGGACCCCCTGAGGGTGCAACCACTGCACAGAGCAGGCTGGTGGTTTTTTACCATCAAGACTTATCCCTCATCAGCGCCTTCTTCACTATTATTTATCCTCCTTTTTTTCCACCTACAGACAGACAGTTTTATACCAAAATAAACCGGCGATCCTTAGGCATTGAACATTCGGAGAACCTCTGGTTTACCTCATTGTGAGGTTTCAGTGTAGCGTTCTACCGTAGTCCTATAAAAGGTATGTTGTGCGTCAATAAATGTTCCGCGTGCCTCCTAATCTTTTCATGTTACGCTGTCTGCACTGCAAAACAGAACGACGTCCTCGTATTAAAACTCACTTCTGAGTGACAGATTCTGTGCAGGACAGATCCAGGAAATCATTCCACAGCTGATCTCGCTGACAATGACAAAAACAATAACCAGTTTAAACCCTATATATGCTTTGTTGACCACAGCCCCCCCCCCCCCCCCCCCCCCCAGGGCTCTATCCTTGACCCCTTCCTTTTTGTTCCTCTGAGCGCCAAATCACTTCGCCCCAAAACAATAGCCGAACTACAATCTCACACCACGTCACGTTGCGACCTGCTGTTAGCTTGTACAAGTACAGTTTTTGCGGGATAATCACCCTATCATGACATGCCCAGAACAGGGACGCTAGGTGTTAAGTGGTTAAACACTAGAGACCGGTTGTGAACGGTGAAGAGACACAGAAAACCAGCGACGGGAGGGAGCGTTAATAATGTGTTGGTTAGTGCAGTCGAGACGAGCCCAACGGAACAGGAGCAACAGAGGAAAAAACACCTGGAGAGAATGCACTCGTTTATTTGACCCTTGAAAAGAAAAGGTGATTCAAAAGGTAATTATTTTCAGTCGCACCAGCAAATGTGATATCTAGACAAAACCCCAGCCACCAAAAGGAATGTCGGTTTGGAAATGAAAAGGCAACATAGGAACTAAACCAGGGGTGTGTGTGTGTGTGTGTGTGTGTGTGTGTGTGTGTGTGTGTGTGTGTGTGTGTGCGTGTGTGTGCACACGTGTGGGAGAGAGAGACAGGGTTACAGTGTGTACTGTATATGCATGACAGGGTGTATATCTCTCTCTCTCTACCTTGTCCTTCTCTCTCTGAATGGCGTTCTCCAGCTCGTCCAGTTTCCGCTGCAGCTGAGCGACGATGTCAGCCTCGGCCTCGATCTGGTCGAGCTCCGCCTGTCTCTCGCCCTGCAACAGAGCACGCTCCATCTCCGCCTGCGGGACAGGAGGGAAAGAAATTATCATCAAATACTTGCTGACACTATATTTGAGCTTGTGTGTGTGTGTGTGTGTGTGTGTACATAATGTGTATGACATTAATTAATACATTCATGTTTTAATACTCAGGACCGTGCTTCCCACATTGTCCCCAGAGGGAACAGGAGTTTCACATTGAATAGCAGAACCTCTGTCTGTCAACCTGAGGGAGCCGAGGGATTTCTTGATGATGTATAATCGATCACACAGCATCAATCATTATGACTAAATGGCCAATAAAACTTAATTAAAATGTGATATGTGCCAGTGGATGAGCTTTCTCCCTTCAGCTTCCCATCTCTCTCCTACATCTAAACAAAATCTCATTATGCTATCTATAACAACATGTTCTCTACCTCCTGTTTGGACTCCTGGAGTTGCTGGTCCAGCTCGGTCAGACGGTTCTTGAGTTCATCGACACGAGTCAAAACCCTGACCCGTTCGTCCTCCAGGATATTGAGCTCGACAACAGAGACGCCGGACGGACTGGACGAGTCCTCATGCTGCAGAGAGAGAGAGAGAGAGAGAAACAAAACAAAAGAGTGAGAGGAGAAAGAGAGATTAGAATAGAATAGAAAGAGAGGTATTGTGACATAATGAGATGAGAAGAATTTGAGAAAGTCTGAGATAAGAGTTGCGGAAAGCACTATGAATATGATGATAGAATATTCACAAAAATATCCCCCCAGACTGAGTCAGGACACACAGAATGCAGTTGATGGTATTTTGACGGCCTTAAAGTGAAGGTCACTTGGCTTTGGCAGTGTTCAGTGATTTGATTCTAGCTGAACTCGAACTGCCAGCCCTCCAATCAACAGCACCCAGGTGACTAAAAGCTTCATAAAACTTCAGTGGCCTTTTTTTTAATCAATCAAGAGCGAGTTCACGCTAAGGATAGGTTACATCATGCAATATCAACACTGCTGCAAATGCAGAAAAAAAAACGATATGAAGATGCTATGTGTTGAGTGAAATGTCAGCTACTGCACGGAGATGTACTGTACGATGAACTGCACTCTGCGCCCCGGGACGCTTTTTGTCACAATATTCAGTGTGACAGATGTAGAACCTGTGTGAACTCACCGTCAGAATATTCAGTGAGGCAGTCAGACGTATAGAAACTCTCTGAACCCACAGAACACACTCGTACGGTGCATGCATACGCAACATTTACCATGTCAGTCCATTTATATACAGTGCATATATGCAGTGCCTTTGCAAACGACGAGTAGCGGAAATAGCCAATCTATAAGCTCGCAATGCAACTCGTGAGCGTGATCTTGTAGATTGGCTAATTAAGGCAGTTTTTCATACTTTTTGACAATATGCCCAAAGCGCCCGGCTGAAAAGTGGTTACTGATTGTATAATTACAATTTACATTATAAGAAAACATGTAGTATAGAAACATGGTCAGAACAGTTAAGATTCCAATCAACTCAATGAAAACTTGTGCCGGTAAGCTTTACTTGAAATAAATACTTCCATGTTCACAGGCTCTGTGCATACCTAACGATAGTCCCGGCCGGGTTTCCCAAAAGGTGGCAGAGCCGTTCCCACTTCTGGTGCAATTTTCTATAATGCTTTCTTTGCCTTGTTGTCGTGGCAGCAGATTTAACCCGGAAACACACCAAATGTACAGTACTGTATATGACACCTTGGCTTCATACAGTATGTGTCTAAATGTGTTCTTCTAGAACAGGAAAACGGGTACCAGAAACGGAAATCGGTAAAACGAGGACTACAGGTACGGTATGCTTTAGTGCCAATTCAATTCATCGTTGCTTGATTTAGTTTTATGGCAGCTCATCTGAAGCTATGTTTTCAACATTCTACGCCACTTTACTACCCACGGTTTAACCCATTTTGGGTGGGAACCCCTTTTGGTGTTAGCATCATGTTATGCTTTAGCTATTGAAAATTAGCAGATCTACACGCTCATAGCGCGCCGCCGAGTGGCGCGCTACGAGCTTGTAGGTCTGCTATTTTTGAAAAATCGAAAGACGACTGACATAGAAACATATAGCTTTTTCAGAAAACTGTCAGGATGTAGAAGCAGCTCATCTGGTACGGTGGTGGCACATGCTGGCGTCCATGCAGGGGTGCAAGCAGCGGGCAGGCGGGCAGGCAGGCAGGGGAACACAGCGAGCTAGCCTCTGACCTGTTTGTCTCCATTGTGCAGTGCCGGTGCCGTAGTAGGAGGAGTGCTCCTCACCTCCTGATGCGTGCTCTCCGTGCTGCTGCATTCCTCCTTCAGGTTCTCCTCGTCGCTCGTCTCCCTCTGGCGCTGCTGGGCGTGGTGGTGGTGGCGCAGGCCGGGGGACGGCGTCCTCTCCCCCACCAGCAGGTTCTCCACGGAGGGCCTCCGTCTGCTGCCGTCGGCCAGAGACCCCCCTATGGGGGAGCCCCCGGGGAAGCCCGTCCTGGACTGGAGGGGCGTTGTCTCCATGATGCCTCCGGGGCCGTCGCCTCGGTTGTACTCGGCACAGAGGCTCAGGATGGTCTCCAGACGCTGTCTCTCCTGGTGAGCAAAGAGAGGAACGCACACATAAGCACAGTTCAATTATTCAACTCTACGATTGTTGCGACTGTAGGTCGTATTTACTATTTATTATGAAAACCTGCATCTCCCCGTCTGTCCGTCCGTTAGTTAGTGACACCGGGTCTCCGTCACCGTCAGGGAATGTTCCCTTTTTAATCAATGAAGGGTGGCTCCACGCGTTGCGTTGCGTTGCGTTGCGTTGCGTGACTGCATTAAAATTGCCCCGGTTCGTTTTTTTGACAATTGACACACGTGACGGAGACGCAACGCGCCCAGTGGAGCCCCGCTGTTAGTCACCCACGCCTCCATATACTGTATGGTCACGCCTCCATATATGGTCATACCTCGTGACATCTCATGACATCGCGTGACATCATGGAGACCCTTAGATCTCCATATCTGCATATATGGAGCGGGGCCAGCAACTCTGCAGTCTATACATCTGATCTCAAACCCTTACATCTCCATATATGGAGCTGACCTGTTCTGACATTCCATGTTGATCCTTTTACTGGGCTCGGGACAAAGGTCAATGTGAGAATGCAAGGTTTTCAAAGTCTAGCGATATGTTTATTCATAGCATGTGCCATGGGTGTTAGCGTATGTCTCAGTGTACTGCATAATAGTTTACAAATAAAACCATAGTTAAATTTTCTGTCCGTCTGGTGACCAACATATCTCGAAAGGTCATGGCTGGATTCAGTGGATTGTCATCAACTTGGCTGTGCTCTCAAGAAGAAGAAACCTTTCCTGTAGCTCCACCATCAGGCCAAATGTTCAAATGAGTTAACTGACTGCTGAGACTTTTAGGCCTTATAGAAGTCTATATACTGAGACTTTCACTTCAGTTTAGGGCTGCAACTATAGATACATTTCTTAGAGATCATTCTATTGATTACTTTTTAGATTTATTAAACAATCGATTTTCAGTTTCAACAAATTGACGGGGGGGGGAGAAATCAACTATATCCATTAGTCTGATTAACCACGTCAGCCCTATTTTATATACTAAAAATAGCAGATCTACAAGCTACTTAAAGCAAGGGGGAAAAAAAGAATCCCCAGAAACTTAAAAATATCTAAGGAAACACACCAGCACAATAATATAGAGGGAAATGAGGGCTAAAATATTTATATGAATTACCGGTATATGTAAAAAAAAAAAAAAAAAAAAAAAACATTTACTCGCGACCCATAAAAATTGGTCCGCGAGTCCACTCCGTGGCCCACTGTTTGGGAACCACTGCTCTAGATGTGCTTTCAAAATATGTCCTGTCTGAATAAAGACAGAAGGACATCAGATTACTGCCAGAGTCTAATTTCCTGCGTGGGTCCTCCTCGGCAGAGAATGGATACCAATCTGGAGGCCTCGCTCAGAGAGAAAAGGACAGAATTCTGGCCCGAGGCTAATGAGCTGGAACACAAACCTCCTCCATCGTGCCATCTCTGTCACGCTTCAATTCAGACTGACCCACTATTACTCAGCAAAACTCTCTGGCACGCCCGACGGTCAAATCCGGATGAGACCGAAACGCCTCAACCGACTACACCCAGGGGAGTACTATAGGGTAAAGGCCCAGAGGATCATCATCAAAGACCATAGTAGTCACCCTAGCAATGTCACCTGTTGACCCTGCTGCTACGGCTGAGGTAAACGCTAACGGAGCATCATGTTGCGATCCAGCAGGCACAGTATCTATCTATTGCCGAGTCATAACCCTTTTTAAACTAAAACCCGTAACAAGATTATAGTTTACGATACAATGCTGATTGTATTGACACTTGTGATATTTGAAGCTATGTTTTCAGCATTCTACGCCACTTTACTACCCACGGTTTAACCCAATTTGGGTGGGAACCCCTTTTGGTGTTAGCATTATGTTATGCTTTAGCTATTGAAAAATAGCAGATCTACAAGCTCATATAGCGCGCCACCAAGTGGCGCGCTACGAGCTTGTAGGTCTGCTATTTTTGAAAAATCGAAGAACCACTGACATAGAAACATAGCTTTTTCAGAAAACTGTCAGGATGTCTTCTACATCCTGACAGTTTTCTGAAAAAGCTATGTCAGGATGTCTCCACTCCAACCCCCTGCTAATGGGTCGTCCAGCTGTGTTCTGGTCTTCTGGATGTCAGCCCACCTACTAGGAAGGTTCCAGCAAGCTGGGACACCGGCATGTAAACTCTGACCTCTTGTATGTCAGCTGCCACAGACCTCCCACCCCACTTCTCATCACCTGCAGACTGCAAGTTCAGTCTTCACGTCGGACATTAATCCCAGACAAATGGGAAGAAATAAAATAAAAAAGATAAAATGATAAAACCTCATTGAGGTTCTGCACGTCGGGACGTTAAAATTATGTATCACACAATACGCGTGCCATCCTCTCCTTGCTGGCGTTGGAAACCAGGGAGCTATGTGGTATTTTCACACATAGCATCGCACCAGGGGTCAGTTCTAAGGCATTCCCCCATGGGTGCATAGCAACCACCCAAATGAACAAGTCAATTTTCAACTACACACAACCTCCAGTGCACTGGCTTTAAAACTACTTTCACAACACAACACCTGAATTGACTATCAAGAATAAGGAAGAAAGAAAAAAAAGATGAAGGTTTTGACATGGAGGCGAAGAACATCTTCTGTCATGCATTTTTTTGGATCCTGACCCACTGCCATAAGGGTTAAAGTCCCTCGTAGAGAGAGACATCGTTTTCTGGGTTAGTGTCTGCATGATAAGAAGCTTGTAGCAACCCTTCCATTAGCTTGAAGCTGTAATCAGGGAGATAGCTCTGTTTTTAACAGAGTGGGTGGGAGGACAGAGCCCCGAGCTGTAGTATGGTGCAGTATCATCACCATAATGCAATGAATAATGCATGCTACTGTAGTTGCATACACGCTACCTGAATGCATGCGCATGCACGCACGTGCGCGCGCACACGCACACACACACACACACACACACACACACACACACACACACACACACACACACACACACACACACACACACCTTCGAGATCAACCCAATCTGAACTCTGACAATGATCTGACAAGAAGGTAAACTAAGAGCAGATATAATGAAGGTCTCTCTCTCTCTAACACCAGACAATGTTCATGAAGCTGAAGAGCAGGAAACCAGACAGATTTCATACCATGAAATGTGGGTGTGTGTGTGTGAAGGGGGTGGGAGGTTCTGTGAGTAAATCAACTTGACACACTGTCAAATTAGAAGCCAGACAACCTGCAAATTATGCACAAATCACGCTTGGTGCTCTCTGACTGCCTACCACATCTGTTGTCAGCCTTCTTTTTTTTCCCCCTTCCCATGTGGGCTTTTTAGAAAGCGGAGGTGTGTTGAGGGCAATCCGCTGCTACAACCACTTCCCAAAAGGTCAGAAATTTCAGTTTATGAGCTTTGAGCCTTTCTGTAGATGTCGTTAGCACACCCCCTTGGGCTCAGACAGGAGGCTGAGAAGAAGCAGCAGGGAGGGAGAGTATAGGCCCAAATCAGTTTACCAGACATCAGTGATGATGGCCTGATTAGAAGCAGCAAACACACATTTGATGATTTGATCTCCACAATGTGGACGTAGAATCCCCCAATCGTTTGTTTTCGAGGGAGAGTGAGTGCATCCCCACACCTTCCCCGGCAGGTGCCGCCCCTCCCCCCAGCAGCACCGCGTCTGATTGCCGCTACCGGAGAATGCACTCGCTCCTTCTGGGGTTTTTGGCTGGCTGTCTGACTGACTGACTGACTGACTGACTGACTGACTGACTGACTGGCTGAATAGAAGACGGACTGACTGCGGGCTAGCTGACTGAATGCCTGGTACAGTGGGCTGACTGACAGCCAAGCATATCCAAAATAATGAAAATAACTGAAGCATTTTACAACTGCCACGTTTTAAAAGCAGTTTTATGATACGGCCTTATTCTTACCATCAAAGCTAAAACTTGCGCAATCCTAAAGAACAAAAGAAAGACTAACAAGGCAAGGCCTACTCACTCGCATGGTGGAGTCAGGGAGATGTTAGAATAGACTGGGATATTACAAACACATGCATGCTCACACAGACACCCAGTCTTTCGCCGGAAGCAGGCTGGCTTAAAGTTGAACAAATACAGGCATTCTCATCCCAATTTATTTAAAATAAAATAAAATAAAATAAAATAAAATAAAATAAAATAAAATAAAATAAAATAAAATAAAATAAAATAAAATAAAATAAAATAAAATAAAATAAAATAAAATAAAATAAAATAAAATAAAATAAAAGACTTGGACATCCCAAGTTTATAATCAGGATGAATACAGTAAAGAGACTCATTTCAACGTGTGTCATCCACAGTCCCACCAGTCTGCACTGTTCAACTTTTCTCACTGCCTGCCCGCCCTGCAGGACATCAAGTTTTAGTCACAAGGCTAACCACAAAGAACACACACACACACACACACACACAGTCTAATCTCTGACAAAATAAATCGTATGAAAAACATCATCAGTTCATCGTCAATCCAAAACTAATAAATCCAGTCGGTGAGTGAATGAATGAATGAATACTTCATAAGGTCTCTTGACTCCCTTGTCCTTACTTGCCTTTCGAAGTGTCAGTACAGTACTACCAAAAAGTATTTAACAAAGAAACAGTATAATCGCCACTGAAGTGTAAATCCAATACGTGTGTGCACACGTGCGTGTGCATGCGTGCGTGTGTGTGTACTGGTACTGTTACCTCTCTGTGAGAGAGGCATTCCTCTGCCTGCTTAGTTCCAAGCATTCCCTAAGCTCCGAGTGTGGTGCCTGGATGTCTTGGAGGCCAAACCTGAATTCACACAGTCTACTTACCCCCGGCCCCCTTTCCTTTGGCTTACTCCAAAAAAAAAGAAAAACTCACACAAAGTCTTTTTTGTTACAAACCTTAAACAGCTGAAGTTTCACTGCAAAATGGTAACCGTTGAAAAGGAGTGATATGTACTCTACCCATATAAAATACTGGCGGACATAACAGTGGCCAATGGCAGCCTGGTGAACGGCATACACCAGGTGAATGATGGATGCTCTCATCCCGAGTGACCTACAGAACAACCAGTTTAGATTAACCCATATATATTACCCTACAAAGATGATGATGTTCAGGAGAACTGACAGGATAGATCTAGGTAGGAGGACAATGCTTTTTTTCCCCTTCTTTGTTATTTACGCTCGTGCAGATAGTTCTCTAGTGACATTTTGCTGCAGTTTTTCCTTCCTTCCTTCCTTAACTTACATCCTTGTTTCCAGCCTCCCGGCATTCAGGATTTTTCCCTCGTTCCTCCTCGTTTCCCCAGCAGTCGGTGCGTTTCCCCCCTATCCCCTCCATCGTCCCCAATTCTCTTTCCTTTAGCCTATTCTTCCCGAGAAGGGCGGCACCTGTGTATCTTTAATTGGTAGAGGCAACTCTTTTCTTTTTCTTTTTTATCTTACAGCACGTCACAGACGTGAATAGAACCTTGGTAGTACACCTCGAGAGCAGGATTCAATAGTTCAACTAAACCCCAAAAAACAAAACGCTTTTTTATTTCTCTCTCGCTACCTCCATGTAAATATCATTATTATATATATATATATATATATATATATATATATATATATATAAATATATATATATATATAGATATATGTATCTCTTCGGGCGGTGTAACAGAAGATTCACAAGCTCCATTTCTCGGTAAATCGTCTGCAAAACAAACCATGTTGGTGGTAATCATCAGCTGCTCTCCATGGGAAGGTTTCATATTTTCAGTGGCACTGTCTCTGGGGAGAAGGAACAGACGCCTCTTAACGAGGGCCGTGTTCCTCCTCCTCCTTGGTGGAACATGGAGCAACGGAACAGGCTTCAAAGCCAAGCGCACCAGAGAGCCCTCAGGCAGCCCGACGACTCTCCTGGTAATAAACTGGCCCTCTCCACGCTGCACTCAGTGCACTGAGCTTTAAGTGTAAGTTCGGCAAATCCAGACTATATTGTATATAATTTGTCTCTTACATACCTGTAGTACTTGGAAGCGCCACAGTGAATATCAGCTCCAGAGTCTGAGCTGCCAGTAGAAATGGCGTGCTCTCATTTATTCTAGACACTTGGCCCTAACGAGCTCTCCAAACAGAATGTGTCAACAAACAAACAAAAAAGCTCCCGAAAAGCCAGTCTGTGGAAGCGTTATAAGGTGATCCACTGTCTGCTATCTTTACCTTCACGGCAGCAGCAGGGTATTGTTTTCACCCTGTGGATAGGCTCATCCAAAACGCCAAAGCCAGGCTACATGTACAAATGTTTACAATCTGACCTGATCATACCTAGAGACTGCACTGGTGCCATCTTTCACTAAGACAGCCACACACAAAAAAGACAGCACCAGTGCAGTCTTAGTGAAAGTGTGCATGATGACAGAAGTGTCATGAAATCAGAGCTAACTTTTTTGTTTACTCCCAATCCTGCCTATATGAATTGTTATTTTGGAGTTATTTTGACACAACCTGTTTGGAATGCTTTTTTAACAGCAAGATGCTAGAAACAGGAGCTCACTGTTCCAAAACAGTTGCCTCTGGAGCTATATTCACTACAGGTCCAAATAACCTACTACTGTATGTAAGAGTCTCAAACATATCTATCTATCTTATTTATCTTATGCACCAAAGTCTCTGTCTGTCTGTCTGTACGTCTGTCTGTGTGTAATCCACGTAACTCGAGAACCGTTCGCTCCACCGACTTCAAATTCGACAGATGCGTTCCACACCACCGCAGGGGGTGCAGTGCCTGGTGTCATGGCACGATGCACAGTGCCAGTGCATCGTTCCTCCCGAGTCCTGCCTTAACCACTTTCAACCTGGAGTACTGTAAAGGCCTATCCATACTACAGTTTTAGCTGTCGACCGATTCTGAAACAGTGGTCAGTAAAAACGAAGAGATGTGTTTGGGTGAGCGGTGAATCGCTTACGACCGCGGCGTGACGTCATGTTATAGTTTTCGGTGGTCACCTTATCACCTAAAACTCTTAGAGTATATATAGAGACGTCACCAAGAGGAAACACTGTAGCGCAAAAGACATGGTGGCCGAAAGTGGTATTGTACTATGGGCCAAGCACTATGCATTGCGCACGTTCACGGGCCAAACGGTGCCATGCTCCATACGTGAACGCGCGCAATGATATAAACGGCCCAGCGTGTTCACGTATGGCCCATAAGCAATCCCAGAATGCAATGGTTCCAACCCGGAAGAACGCCTCATGCGCTGGGTGAGCAACTCAAGTGGATGAGAGGAGAAATGAGGTGACATCCCTATTATATATAACTTATATATAAAAGTATGAATAGGCCTTAGGTCTACTTAATGAACATCTGCTCTTTTTCTTTTAAACAGAGTTTAAGTGGTTAAGATATGGGCCCCCAGGGGTCATTTCCCTACATGGGTTTTATAGTCATCATGTCAAAACTTTCAGCCTAGAGATGAGAACATCAAAGAGTACATGCAGTGATTAGAGGGCAGGTTAAGAGTGGGGGATTTATATATATATATATATAAAAGAAAAACATGATTACTGTTATTTAAATGACAATGGGGAATCCTACATCCGCAATACAAACACCAAAAGCCTGTAATATCTGCACAGCCACCACTATACTATGTTCTGAAAAGACAGATGGTCTGAAAAACAATACAGTACAATATAGCATATATATATAGATATACAGCTCAATAAATATGAGCTGTGTAGATCAATGCCAGTGTGCAACAGTCTGTGTGATGAGCTGCTAGTTATTCTGCATGCGATTGTTTGGCCGGGGGAGATTTATGAAGCGTACCAGCCAACGTAAACAGCGGCAAACAAACCAAACAGCAGCCTCTCCAGCTGTCAAACAAGAGGATGCAAACAACAGCCCGAAGCTTTGTTCACAGACAGAGTCACTCACGATTTCACTCCTATCCAACATCCAGCCGCTCTCACTGTCTCCATCAGCAAAGAAATACGAGTTCTATATATCCTCCTTTCCTGGTCAATCTTTGGCTTTCTAGCTCAGTCTCTGACTCGATAGTTCTTATTAGCTTACACTACCGGCAGTAGTAAAACTCAACACATTTCTCAGCAGGTCTCGTTATAAAAATCCCCAACCTGCAGTCAACCGGCAGACATCTGAACTAATACAGATGCTGCAAAACCTCAAAGCTTCCATTGTGAACGCCCACGTCTCAAACTTTCCTTGTTACAGCGGGCCAGAGCTGATGGCGGTCTCTCGTTGCCTAACTTCAAATAATACTATTGGGCTTTCACTCTTCGCCCCCTTTTAAGATATTTCGACTCAACTATAAAGGTTTGTTGGCGAGAGCTTGAGGAGAGTTTGGTTCATCCTGTTGAATTGAGAGATCTGATCTATTCAAACATAACGAATAGTCAATGCAAAGTTCGCTTTGGGCCAATCATTTCTCAGTTAGTAACAGTGTGGAGAGTGGCTGAAAAATTGCACAAGATTGATTTTAAATGGAATTTGCTTTCCCAAGTGTTCAACAATGATGGTTTGCTTTTGGACAATCGTCCTATTAGTTTTCCCAGATGGAGTTCCAAGGGGATTCCTACTTTGGGTGATTTATTTGATGTTAATGGTTTGCGTTCTTTCCAGAATTTATGTGATATTTTTAACTTGCCTGGTAACTCTTTTTTTTTCTATTTACAATTGAGAACTGCCATGAGGACATATGGGGTTCCATGGCAGACCCCCCTTGCAATGCACCCTTTGCATAGACTTATCTGTGATGTTAGGTCAAGAGGTTTTGTTTCCATATTGTATGATTATTTATTAGAATCTAGTTATGGGACCTTGCCTGTCGATACTGTATGGAGGTCGGAATGACATACCAAATCTAGATCCAGATTGGAGCTGGGATACAGTGTGGTCTAATGTTGTCCTGTCTTCTAGGAATCCTGATCATCAACAAATTCATCTAAATTTTGTTCATAGGACATACTTAACGCCCCGTAGATTGTGTGCTATGCAGATTTTAAATAATCACAACTGCACTTTCTGCACTTCGAACACCATAGGTACATTCTTTCATATGGTGTGGGAGTGTCCGAGTGTCCTCACATTTTGGAATTTGGTTGCTACTAACCTTTCGACTATTCTACAAATTAACATCACACCCTCCCCATCTCTATTCTTATTAAATGATGTATCCCAGTTGCCATTAAATAACACCCGTATTCGTGTCTTCTTTGCTGGCGTAACGGCCGCAAAGAAGATGGTTGCTTCGCACTGGAAACCGCCTCATACATTGTCATTTCGCCAATGGGCTTTGACCTTTCTAGATATCATTTATCTAGAAATGTCTACAGCAAGATTGCATGGTGCAAAAGAGGAAAACATCGAGATTTGGTCTGGTATTGCAGATTTGGTTAAGGGCATGGTTTAATCATTATTATTATTATTATCATTATTTATTTATTTTTTGCACAGTAGTAGGAGTAATGACATTTTGTGGCATCTTTGGTCTCGGGGGGGAGGGGTGGGTGGGATTGTTTGTTTTTGGTTTTGTGTTCTTTGCTTTTGCTGTTATGTGTTGTTTTATATGTGTTTTGTTTTCTTTAAGTCATTCATGATGTTAACGTGTCTTATTGTGATTTTTGTCTTAATTAAAAAACATTTGATAACACAAAAAAAAAAGCTTCCATTGTGAAAGAATGAGCCGACAGAAGGCATCACATGCATATGTATGCGTGCTGTAGCAGGCCGTTGACCATGCATGTACCAGCTAGATTATTTTCTATAGGCAATTATACAGCCGATGATTTTTAAATGTTTCTAGCCAATCTACAATGATTGTGTATAATTTATAAGTTAAATGTTCCCAAATAGAAACGTTAAGTCAAAGATTTTGCACTATTATTTTACAAAATATCAGTCAAAACATCTGTATCGGTATTTCAGACCCATAAATCTGGCACCTGTCCAGCTCTAGTACCAGTACCAGAATGTGCTTGCACGCATACACACATACACACACAAACACACCCACACACACACGATACCATCAACAACAGTACATGCCATCTGATCAACTTGTCCTCTTGCCAGCCAGCGAACCCTCTAAATTTAGACTCAGATGTGCGAGGAGCATTTTCGAAAAGTCAGCCAAGAAGACACAGCTCACAACAACTGCCTGATGGTCTAAAACTCACTTCGCTAATGAAAGAATCCCAGAGCTCCGTCAACACCTCGTCATGTAGCTATAGTGCATATCTCAGAGTGGGTCATTAAATATAGCCCAGAGCCCACCAGAGAGAGAGTCCTATAGATGTGGCATCAGTTACAGTACCTTCATGAGTCCTGCCACGTTGTTGAGGAAGCCTGGCTTCTCTCCAGCCAGAGTCAGCAGGTACACCATGGCCTGTTCCCTACTCTGCCCTCGCCTCACCACAGTGCCCACGGGTGCAGGGCCTCTCAGCGCCTGGTGCCGGTCCATATCCGCTATAGTTACGTTTGTGTACCGGATGTTATTGGACAGTACTAAATACAAACTAGTAGTCTCTCTATCACTTGTCTCCCTGTGGTGTAGTCTTAATGTTGAGACATTACTCAAGCAGACTGAGCTACTTAGTTTGGAACAAATGGGGAGAGAGAGAGAGAGAGCCCTTTCTGTGGCCCTGGGGCCTGGGGGGGGGGGGGCGTGATCTTTGAAAAGGGGGAGGGGGTAGGCATACTTTGAGTAGGGAGTTCCTGAAGTGGGAGGTGGCTTGCCGGTTGATTCCATGAAGAGCAACTTTGGAGTTGGTACTTTAGACATTTTAGACACACATCTATAGATATATGTCAGTAGTCTGGCCATGTGAATCCACACAAGGGCTCAGAATATTCTCCATCAACTTTTTGTACATCAAACTCTATTTGGTTTGTATGGTTGCGGTTTTCTGGGATTATGCCAGTTTCAGCTAAGCACATAAAACCATACTTTCAGGAGAAAAGAAATGTCAACCCAGAGACATTGAGAAATTGAGATGCAGGAGATGTTCCTTCCTTCCTAATAATTTGCCCACACAGCGAATAATACATTTTGAGCGGAGACCAAAATATGAGATGGGGAGAGGCTTGCTGCTTAGCTGAATGCACTGTATCCCACCCTCCCTCCTCCACACTCCATGTTGCCTTCTGCTATCCAACTAAATCCTGAGCAGGGAAGCTACACCCTCTAGTGGACAGCCAGCTCCACAACACCTGAGAGTTCAGAAAATAACACTTGAAGTGAAGGAAACACCATGAATAGACTATAACTTTATTTGCTGACATCATCTCAGTCCCAGGTGGATCTTCAGCATTTCCAGAAGTCAAAACATCAATAGGTAAAATGTGGATGAACAAAGGTTTTCCATGTACAGGCAATTACCTTTATAATGGGATATGTCCAGCACACAGCATAGCACCTTAATGTGCATGTAACTGCCTACCTGGTGATGGGCCGTGGTTGGTTATATGCCTAAACCCAACACTAACCCCTAAACCTCACAAAAACTATGCCTAAACCCAACCTAAACACTAACCTCACAAACACTAACCTTAACCCCAACCTCAGCTCACAGAATAACAACGTCAAAACCACACCCACCTGGGCGAAATCTCTGGGAAAAGAGTGAGTCCCATGGGCAGCACAGTGTGGCTATGAATGGACATGTCTGTTATACTTATTTCTATGCGAAATACCTTGAAATAAATACAAGATAGGGCGCTGATGGTCGAGTGGTTGAGGCACCACGTACCAGATATTAGATAGGCTCTGATGCAGCCTGACAGCAGGTCCCGGGTTCAATTCCTGAGCCCGGGGGACCGTTGCTGTGTATCACTGCCTTAATCTTTCCCCGTTTCATGTCAATCGGCCACTGTACAATCAATTAAAGACAGAAAGGCCTCCCAAAATATCATAAATACACCATGGAACAATATTTTATGTATATGGACTATAACCTACAATAGAAGTTAATAATAATTTGACATAATATATCAATATAATTTCAACACCGACATTATTAATGCAATACAATGATGCGTTTATAGCCTCATATGTGCCTATTCAACCTCATTGGACAGACAGCATAGGTAGGTACGCCAATTATTATAAAAGGAATGTGTCTTGTACTGTTGATAACAGGTCAGCGCTGCATGGCACATAAATCCTTAAATACACCCACTGCTTGCATGTGTGTGTTTACACCGTCTCAAGGCTGGATTAACAGGGCTTTCCTTTAGACACAGAGAGAGAACATGAAATGCACAGCCGACCTACATAGTGAGAGTTAATGTACTCTACCTTCCAAGTAACCTCTTCATGAATCATGTCGCCCTCTCTCTCTCTCTCTCGTCCTGCTCCACTCAAGCAAGATGGGATCAAAATGAACTGTCCTAGCTGAGGCAGAGAAGAATTTCACCCACAGCGACATGCTAACCATCATGCAGTCACAGATGGCGTTCAGAAAGAGAAGAGCAAAGGACATAAAGGCCACCTTTACAGATGACTTATATTATTTTATAGCTTGCCCTATAGAGAGTCGCAGTCCCGCCCCCTACCAGGGCCCAGGCAATGATTCTCCGTTCATTTTCCTCATAGACATTTCAAAAAGTATTTATTTAAAGACATTTACGCCGCGGACAAAGCCAACTCTTGTCGTGACAAGGTCTACCCTGGCCTTCTGTGATACGTTTCCTAGGTTTCTTTGCTCAAAGAGCAGCTGTAGGCGTTCCTGAATGTGGGTGCATATCTGCAGCATGAAGGTATATTTAGTGTTGTAATCCATTCCACATGGACACTGCACTGGCAAAGATGGCACAATACACAGCAGAGCTCTCTCTACAGTATACTGTATGTCCCGACTACTGTGTGTCTTTTTTTCAGGCAGACTGACAGACTGGAAAAGTATGGAACGCCTGAACACACACAATCCCCTTTTCAATAATCAGCACCTGTGACCAATTATGACAAAATAATATTGTAGAGTAGAGTAGAGTAGAGTATGAATAGGCCTAAAGGGTCCATAATATGGAACCCCCCCCACACCCCACCCCCGAGGAAAGCTGAGGACCACTTTGAGAACCACTGAGTTTACTTTAGACAGTTGCAGAAATCCACAAGTACAGATTAGCCACTACACAGTAACTGCAACCATACAGTAACTCTCAGTCAACTACACATTGGACAGCTGCAATAACTCACTTAACTACGGCCATACGCTAATTGTCAATTAACTGCATTTACTAAAACAATTAGACATTTATAGTAACTGTCATTCAAGTACAACTGTTAAGACGTTGTTGTTACACGCCTAAATATTCATCAGACAACACAGAATCAATGGTCTTGAGCTGCGCTCCAGAATAAAACATAAACATGTTAACACTCTTGATAGAAAATCTGGTTTTTTTAATATAATCGAAACTTGTATGTATCACGCAAACAGTGTGACATCATCTCAAGGTCGTGTTTCTTAAAACAATGACGACAATCTTCAGCGGACACCCCGGCTGAAAGATGAGGTCATCTTCGGATGACAGAGGAGCTGTGTTTTCACACGGCCAGTCCCCCTTTATCTGTCTCTGCAGACGGACAGAGCAGAGACTGTGAATTCAGGCCATATGCCAAGTGTGTTTGCCAAGAGGGACAGTATATCAGACAGACAGCTGCTCTCCAGGCAGGGACATCTTGCAGCCGACAGACATGGCAAATGCTGCTTCTTCACTGTCGGCTGCTCATCAGTAAAACGCTCACCTCCAGGCTGTTAGGAAAACATAGCAATTACATATTGTTTAGCCAGGGGGCGGCTGGCTAACAATGTGGAGTCAGACAATTAATTAGCGTCCCGCACGGGCACAGAACTGCTCTTGACACGGGTTTGACTCCAGTCCGTGGCCTGTGTTGCGTGTCATTAAATTGTTCTACCCTGTGCCTCATTTTTCACTGTCTTGTAGAAATGCCTTCAAACTAATAACTTTCCTTTACTGTGTACAGTATGCCACCCTGTTCATGTGCAGTCACACCCACACAGAAGGTTTATCACTCTAACATATTTAGTAGCCTAGATAATTCAGATATAACTAAACAGAACACCCAGCTCAGTATAGGCCAACTATATGAGACTCTACTATTGTATCTATAGGACGTCAGTAGTTAGGTAGGTGTAGGCCCGGTCAGTCTTGGATATCAGTATCTGACTGAATGACTGAATCACAATATAACATGGTCTTGGAGTGATACAAAACCTCTACAGCTGCAGAACTCAGAGTGCATGTACTGCAGTTGTACTAATATATCACATGACTTATACACAGAATAAGTCAACGGTATTCCCACAGGTGGTGTGATACAACCACCTTACACTTGGGTAAATATAACCCCCTACCAGACTTTGCACAGTGACTGACTGTCTGTCCCAGAGCTGGTGTCAGTTTGCCACACCTCTCACTGTGATGACATGAGGTGAAACGTTTATTCAGAAAACTATAGAAATAAGAAATGCATGAAAATCAGACAGGTCTAGTTTCCAACTACAACCATCCAATAACGGAACAAAACAACCTCAGTCACTATTCAGGTCATGAAGATGGAAACAACTCACACACACATGATATGATCTCAAGAGAGAATCGTCCTCCAGACTAGTAGTTTCACTAGCTCAGCCTTTTCATTTTGGCTTAATCAGGTACAGTAGGTACAGTATGTACAGTACAAGTGGGTACTTGAATGTGAAAGCTTGTGGGCATTGAAAATAAATCACAACTCAGTGAGTCAACTATAGACTAAGTACAGACACCTGAGGCTCCATGCACAGCTATGTGTCTTTACAGTGCAATAATAATAATTATACAACGCAATCAAATCATTGACTTTGGCTTCAGCAGCAAGGCTCCTTTCTTGCATTGACATTATTTGATGAGCACAGACCTGTCTACACATTTCCTGTTTCCTTATGTTTGCTTACAGCGGTAGGTTGGGGTGAAATCGTAGTTTTCTTAATAATTAAGCTATTGGATTCTACTGTACTGAATAAAATGAAGATATTAACCATCTTCTTGACAATGCCTTTACCTTTAACAATTAAAACCGGGAAAGCATCCGTGCCATTTTATTATTTTTGCATTGGCTATTAAAATACAAGCTCACAGCACATCACTACGGTACATCTGCTATTTTTTAACGTTTTCTAAAAAATCTTGAAAGTGCAAGAATTACTGACGTAGATGCCATTTGTATTTTTGCAGACCTCAGGTCTTAATGGGTTAAATTGGCACAAGTCTACATTTCACTCTGCCCGGGTGACATTTACAGCGGCCTTCTCTACCTTGACACAGGGTCAGTGAGACAAAACTGGACTGTATGGACCCCCCCCAATAATGTCACTACAATGTCAGAGTGTACACACACTACACAGTGCAGCTTTAGACTCGGAACCGCCTTCGTTCTCTCTCTCACACACACCCACTGTGTAATTACAAACAGGACGCACAAAATGCCTTCTCGCAGAGCCACGAAAGTCACATAAAACCTTCTATAAAGGACATTGTCTCGGCAGCGGGTTTCATTCAAAACTTTTCCAGACAAGCCTAAGACGTCAGCCCCCCCCCCCATCCGCCCCCTCCTTCGACAGCCCCAACCTAACCCCACCCCACCCCCCCCCCCCCCTGCCCACGCTCTCCCTGTCTCTCCCCGAGATTACGAGACAAACAAACAATGTGGTTACCATGGCGACCTCTGCTCCGCGCCAGGAGACGGCATTTTGTTGGCCAACTAGCCGAGTTACAGACGGTTCAGTCGGTGGCTTTAACTGTCCGCCGTTACTGTAAAGTCCACCTTCAGCAAACAAACGCACTGATTACTGCCTTCTCTTCATTCAGTTAGCCCGCGTTTCACTGTGTTTGTCTGGTAAAGCACTGCACATAAAACTAATAAACTACAGTGTTGACAGATGGCGAGTTACACTATTATGTAGAAACATGAAAATAAAGGTTGTTAATGTACCACTACGTGATATCTACAGTACCCGTGTTTGTGTCCATGTGTGTGAGTCCGTCTGTATATTTGTCCCAAGTATAACTGGGGACAGGCACTGTCCGAGCAATCAACCTCAAACTCGCTGTGTGTGTCGCAGATCGCCCAGGGATGTGTTTCCGTTGTCCAGGAGAAGACAAATGTGTCTCTGTCTGTCCGTCTGTCTTTCTGTGTCAGGGGAGCTTACCGTCAGAGGTCTACCGTGACAAATGAGTCATAGCAAAAGTTGCACACATGTGGAGCATTACAGCAGCATTACATACAGCAGTGTCTCTAACATTTCAATGGCTCATTGACCATTGCTCCGATCAGCGCAATATAGGACTGGATATAGCCTTGAAAGTCTAGTCTACTTAAAAGGACCACTTCACCCATTAATGTCAAACTAACTTCATATACATACGTCCCCACAAATGCTCAAGATGGATCTATTTCGGTCTACTCTGTCTTCTTCAGTGGAGGGGTATGGAGTTGTTTCATTAGTGGGGATCAATTATATGAAGATAAGTAGGGATGTCCCGACTTTTTTTTTGAACCTGCATGACCTGCATGGTTCCCAATCCGATCCGATCCCGATACCACAACTTCTGTGTTAGCCGATACCAGAGAATGTTATTTATAATAATAAAAGAAAAAATGAAAATTACTTATTTGATCTCATGTTGTTAATAGCAGACTCCTCACTCAAATGTGCACTTGCAGTTTGGGCAACTCGAAAGCAAACACCACATGCCCCAACACTTTATTTACCTGCCATAGTGTGAGATTACTGGACATGGGCTTTGTCTCTCCCTCTGTATCTCTATACTGATCTCTCTCATAAAGCAGAAAACAAAGCAGTGTATGGACTGTGGACGGGCTGCTCTGCTGCTGTTGTCAACTCACCAGTCTCTCCATCTCTTGCTCGCGAAGGCGCTCCTCCCGCTGGCGCCGGTGATACTCCAGGAGCTCGTCTTCGTTGTCGCTGATCTCCGAGATGCTGTTCTTGCGCTCCCTCATCCCAGGGCGGGGCCTCCCCCCCAGCTCCTTGGCCCCCGCCGACATCTTCCTGTGGCTCCTGGGGCTCGCCATGGGGGAGGAGGGCAGAGAGCCCAGGCTGTAGGCGGGGGAGAGGACGTTCCCAAAACTGGCCTTCCTGCACCCGCCGTCGCCGTCCATCTGCGGCAGGGCGGGGGAGGAGGGGCTGGGGGCTCGGACGAGCCTGCCGCCAAACTGCTGCTCCTCGGGCGGGGAGCCGGCCTTGCGACGGAGCCGGGGGCTGTCGGGGACCAGCTTGCCCGGAATCAACGGACTGTCCGGGGTCCTCAGGGTCGGAACGGTTCCCGGAAGTGCCCCCGGGAGCACCGGGATTCCCCTCCGAGCCATGGAGGGGCTGAGCGGGGGGAGCTCCCTCATGCTGGCCCCCCCACCTCGGCCGTCCCCGTTCAGCTCCAGGGTCTTTCGGGCCATGCGGGGGCTCTCGGGGGGCTGCAGCATGCGAGGATGCTGCTGGAGCTGAGAGCCGTGGATGATATGCACGATAGGGTCCAGGGGAGGCTGGAAGGCTCTGCCGGGCTGCGACAGCTGCCGGGAGGGGCTGGAAGTGAGCGAGCGGTCGAGCAGACCACCCTGCTCTCTGAAGGGGCTCGCGGGCCGGTCCTGGAGCACTGTCTTGGTCCTGGGATTGGTCGGGGATGATGCGCAAGTGGGGAATTTGGGAGTGAGTCTGGGGCTATTTGGCACAATGCTCCTACCACTGAGAGACTCAGTGGAGGAGAGTAGGTGAACCTGGCGGGGGCTTTCGCGGCCATCCTGGCCCAGTCCTCTGCGACCCGCCTTGGGGCTCAGAGGAGCCTCCAGGAGGGCCTTCCTCTGAAGCCTGGGGCTTTCCGGAACCTTCTGAAACCCGCCACCGCCGCTGTGATTAGGCAATACGGTCCGTGGCTGAGGGACGGGCGGAGGTTGGGTGCTGTAGTTGTAGCTAGAGGAGCGGACAGGCACTGGAGGGAGTGAAGCATTCTGGTCCTGGGGTCCTCCGCCGAAAGACGGGCTAGTTATGCTCCCACTGCTGGCAGCGGAGGGGGAGGAGAGGGGGGAGAAGGGAGGAGACGTGTTCTCGTAGCTAGAGCCCACGGACATGGCCCCTGGGCTGGTAGGAGGGGACAGATACCTCCCCCCTCCGTTGACCATGGGGGAGAGGGGAGAGTGGGGGATCGGTTGTGCCCCCGGAGGCATTCTGGCCTCCGAAGGTGAAGGCTGGGGGTCGTCCATCACTAGGGAGTCCATGATGTCCTGGAGGTCCTTCTCGATGGAGCTGACAATGGCACTGTGCTCAGACTGGACTCTCTCTCCAGGGATCGGGGGAGACTGGGCCGGACTGGGCTGGTGATTCCCATTGACCAAGCTCTGTGAGTCTGCAGGGATGAAATGAAAGCAACATCAACATACAGGTTATTATTAATCTATTGCATAGCACACTGGCACCCAGAAGTCACAGTCAATTGTGCATATGTATATCATACACACCTAAATGAATACTTGGAATACATCAATGAAATTCCATTTAGAATGTAACGCCCGGGATTTGAACTCCCGCGTGAAAGTCCAATATCTTAACCACTAGACCAAAGGGATAATCCCTATGGACTGGAGGAGATATTAAGACTTTTGAGGCAAAAAACAAGCTCTTATACAGCCCACTATTCAATGTTATATAAACGTAGAGCGGGGCTGAATACAATATTTCAATCAAGTACCACAGTTCCACTTCACAAAAGGGACCCGAGCTCTTCAACACGAGTGCTTTCAATGACTCTCCTACTATAGAAGTGGCTTCCACGGCTAGCCGTGGTCCGACGTGGAGGAGACAAGACGATGAGATAAGCGGAGGGACCGAGGGAGGGAGGAAGGATGCAGGGGAACAGAGGAGCAGAACAGCACAGATCTGTAGTGTGGATAGGGAACAGGGGAAAATGTGCCGGTATAACCCAATTACCATGTGGCCCAGAGCAGCACAGGACACAGCCAGGGTAATCTAATCTTCACTGTCTCTCTCTAATGTCAACATAGTAGATTATAAAGCGGGCAAAACGGACATGACAACCACGTGGGGAGACTCACCACCAAGGACAGGTCTCCAAAATGGGATGGGATGGGATTTGGACCATTAGTGGAAAATGAATTCAAGTAAAAGTGTGGTTATGCTGAAACTTGACGATGGATTTAGTGGTATAAAAAAACCGCTGAGGGAAAACAACATCAGCGGAAAAGAAAAGTACAATAATATAATCGCCATATTATAAAGTAAAAAAAATAATAAGCCTTGTGGAATGGAATATACTGTACAGAATAGCTGCCCATGAACAGTTTTTAAATTTCCTATAAGTGCCCCCTGGCAAAGACACGTGTCTATATTTCAAAACTGCTCTAAAACATAGAAGCTTCATAAATAATGCATTCAGTTCTGCTTGTTCAACAGGGAGGAGAATACAGTGGCTCTCTGCCCTGGCTTCAACAGCCAGTCCACCATAGTTTCTCTGTTAAATGACAGCTTGTCCACAATCAACTCGAACAGATGTCCATCCATGGATGGAAGCAAATGTCACATTAACATCTGTCGGTCAATTATTATGTCGGTTGATCACAGGTAATTAATAGGGCTACAGTCGTGTGGTTCAAAAATAATAATAAATCAAATTGGGGACGATGACAGTTCGCAAATAAATATTGCAATCGTTTTGCGGTGGAGACCCTTTTGCAATGATGTCATGATTTGACGGGTCGCTCCCAGCGCTTTGGCAATGACTGTAATTGAGTGGGGTACTCACATGCACGAATCAAAACGCGATCCGATCGCTTTCATCATAGCAGTAAAATGTACATAGTACAGTAGCGGTGAGGAGACACAGCCTCCATCGCTCGGGCCGGGCTCCACTAACCGACGCCCGGGTCCCGCTTCTTCACAGAGGGACCGAGGCTGGGAGAAGCACTGCCCGACTGATATGTCATCCAGCCAGCCGGCACAGTCAGCAACACACCGCTACGGTACAATCCCATAGCCCAGAGAGCGCTGCTTTTACACAGTTTTACTACACAGTCTTTAACTCGGGTCTAGTTTAAGACCTTGTACACATGTAAACTCGTTCATATATGACATTTAACTAAATTAATACATAAACACATACTTCATCAATGACCTCACAGAGAAATAACGTAGCAATAGCTGTCAAAGCAAGCAGCCTACATTTGTCATTGTAACATCAGTCGGACTAATATTTGACTGCCTTTCTGACTACTATGGTTCAAACAGGTAATTTATATCAGAGAAGAGAATTTCTGTCAAAAATAACAGAAAGATACACTAAACGGTTGCCAGACAACCAAATAACCAATCACAGCGCGCGTGTCTCTCCAGGCTATGGGATCTAGGACTCCGTCCCCCTCCCTTTCCTGCTGTGACTGCATAGTGTGACTGACTGTCATGTCTTAAAGGGCCGTGGCAAGAGTTGGTGGCAATATATTTCACATGACCACGTCCTCCTCCTGTCTGACAGCATATTGAGTCAGGTTTTATAATAAAAGTCACCAGCTTTAAAATAATGTGACATTATGTTAAATTTGTGTGACTTCAAAATCAGGACAGTGTTCACATTCACTACAAGCTCAAAAACATCCACAAAATGTGTGTAATTGCTTTGGTAGAGGAGACCAAATATGGGGATTGTTGCAGTTGCAGACAGTTCAACAACCCTTTTAGGAATTACATTTTTACAACATGAATAGAATACTCACTGCTACTGGAATCTCTGTAGACTAGACTCGAACAACGAGGACAGGACAAGATAGAATAGAACAGGTCAGACTGACTGACCTACTTAGCCGACCGACCGACTGACTTTACTCAAAATAGAATAATATTTTGAAAATGTTAAGTGCTTTTGATTGTGGAATAAAAATGTATTGTCATAGTCTGGGGTTTTCAATGAAGTCTTTCAACTAATAGACTCACAAAAGTATATTTCCATCTATTGTAAAAAAACGAAAAGAATCTGGCAATTAAATGTGAGTCTTCTTTAGCCAAAGCAGAAGCTCACATCTGACCGTTCCAAAGTCTAGACTTAAAGTCAGCTAGGGCATGTGGATTCTGTTGCAACATTCTGTAGACTTTATAATGATCTGCCAGCACTTTAAAAAGGACCATACTGCCATAACACATGCCTTTTAGCCGCAATTTGCAACACTACATTTTTTTAATAATGGGATGAAAATAATCTAGAGTTGCAATACCCTAAATTGACAGCCCATTGATCCAAATTGCATTTCCGATCTGCTTGTATTAAACAACGTTAAATTGAAGCTGTAGGGAAAGCTTGAATTATCCTCTTTCAAACTGCAAAGCGTTTGTTTTATAATAATCCACCGTAGACATGTTATATGAGCTACTTTCTGTCAAGAAATTCTGTGCTGTGACATTTTGTATAAGTGTTGGAGTTTGGAAGCACAGCCTCAGTCTTCCTCCTGCTGTCAGTGTCCCTGTTCCCTGGTTTGTATGCACCTGTTTGCTCCCAGCTCTGCTAATAGTTCTGATCCCCATGGGGGGTAAGGTTGTTATCTATCTCCCTGCTCTTAATGCTTAATGATGACTGTCTAACTGTGCTGCCAGAGAGTGAGAAAATGTAGCAGATAAAATATTATTATTCACACTTGCATATTTACATTCTATATGAATAAATTTTTTCAATCTATTTGTGAGTTATCTGACTGAAATGGCATTATTGTTTACATTTTGTCAAGACTTGCCTGAATAATTTAGTCAATGTTTGCTAAAACATGAATAAGTCATGGATGCTAAAGTTGATTTTTATACCATTATACTTATTCATTGTGGTATTACTGAAATGAATGGCAATGGCATCCAGTGAGCAGCAGTGGCTCAGCCAGTAGAGCTGTGTGTGTGTGTGTGTGTGTGTGTGTGTGTGTGTGTGTGTGTGTGTGTGTGTGTGTGTGTGTGTGTGTGTGTGTGTGTGTGTGTGTGTGTGTGTGTGTGTGTGTGTGTGTGTGTGTGTGTGTGTGTGTAAATGCACAATCTATGTAAAGCACTTTGGATAAAAGTGCTATATACAGTAAGTGCATTATTTTCCATTTAGTGTCTTCCTTGAAAATCAATCAAACTACGTTTGGAAAATGGTTGTCAGTAGTCTAAGATGAAGACAATGCAGTTGGAATGTTGGTTTGAAATATATATCAAGTACGAATGAGTCATATGGGCTAAACATGCCAGACCATTGGTTATGGTCCTTTAAAACAACTTTACCACCAAGCTACTGCTGTCTACCACCGGCTCAACTTTTACTGTCTGCAAAGAATTGCATTTTGCTTTCAGTTTCTAAAAGTTATTAGGTTTTATTACAAGTTATTATTGAAATCAAAGATACGTTTTATTACAAGTTATAATTTAGATCTAAAGCTTTTATAGTCTATCCAAGAATTAAGATATGACTGAACAATAATTTCCAGATAGCATCTGGACATTATCCTACCACTCCCAGATCGTCGAAGCGATAGAAGCTGGTTTAAGCACAACAGGAACGCATAATTGAGGAAAATTCTATGTTTCTAAACAACGGAAAGCATTCATTACACTACAGAGCCAGGAAGTCCACAACACCCAGTAAACATGTGAGCTAAACTCGTCTCAACATGGTAGGCAGTGACAACAGGATAAGGAGGAAATAACAAGATACTGTCAGTGATCTGTGTGTGTGTGTGTGTGTGTGTGTGTGTGTGTGTGTGTGTGTGTGTGTGTGTGTGTGTGTGTGTGTGTGTGTGTGTGTGTCAGATGTCCAGAATGCATAAACAAATGCACGCACAGTCGTACACACAGACACACATGCGCGCACACACACACACACACACACACACACACACACACACACACACACACACACACACACACACACACACACACACACACACACACACACACACACACACACACACGCACACGCACACGCACAATCTTGCCACAGATAACTTTGCCTGGAGACGGGGAGGAATGAGCTCCTCATAAAACATGCATGGTGTGAACTGAGGCACCAGCCAGGCACCACACAGGCTGGCTGCCATGCTATGCTGTGCTGTGCTATCATATCTCAACCCCTCCAACCCCGGGAACAGAGAGCGAAGGGGTTATGTTAATGGGGGGCTTACTGCGTATACAGGCACCTGTAAAAGGCCAGGCCTCCCCTGTGGCTGCGCCTGGCGGCCGCTCCTGCAAACCCCTACAGGACAATCTGACCATTCATCCACACGGGCCAAGCACAAACCAGGAAGTTTGCGCTTTTTTAAGGCGTACTGTTACTATGACTACAGGTCAAGTGTGCCTCTGCTCACATAAGGCCTGTATTTATAGAAGAAAGGAAAAAAGAACTCTCCCTTGAACTCTCACAATGTTTAGGTAACACTGCACTTCTGCCTACAGTGACTGGGTTTCTTCTGATTCTTCATCTTAAAATACATTAAAATATATGATGGACCCATAATTTTCACAGCAGATATTTTGACGGCTACACACAAATGAAGGTATAATAATGTAGATATAGTGTGAGTGTGTTTGATTTTGGTGTTTTTGTGTGCCAGCATGAACTTAATTGTACAGAAGCATGTTGGTGCGCACAAGTAGACCTAAATGAAACACACCTAAAGGGACATTTCACCGTTGGAAGAAACTCCAGTCACTCGATGTTAGTATGCAGTATTTGAAGTAAACAGTGGCACAATTTGAAATTTGCACTCTTATGGCCAGAAAAATAATGTAGTCTGTGTGTTCTGGATGACTACAATGACCATAATGCTTTGGTGCACTCACCCCACCTTGGGGAGGGCTGTTTTACTGAGACAACCTGTAGTCCAGGAATTCAAGGAAGTAAGACCAGTGTCTGTGACGTTACAGACACTTTGAAATACTAAAATATCTAAAAACTCATATTACACACATAAAACCCCCCAGGGAAGTGTTTCTTGTCTCCCAAACATCATTAAAATTAGACCTGGTTGCAAAAAGGGTGAATGTGAGTGGAGTGGAGTGGAGTGGAGTGAGTGAGTGAGTGAGTGAGTGAGTGAGTGAGTGAGTGAGTGAGTGAGTGAGTGAGTGAGTGAGTGAGTGAGTGAGTGTGTGAGTGAGTGAGTGAGTGTGTGTGCGTGTGCGCGTGTGTGTGTGTGTGTGTGTGCGTGCGTGTGTGCGTGTGCTTTTCAGTACCTGTACGTAGTCTGTAATCTCCAGAGGTGCCCCTCCCTCCAGAGGACATCATGCTTTTCATCCTGAACGCCTCCTCAGGGTGGTTGAAGCGGAAGAAGGCGGACTGTCCGAAACACAGCATACAGCCTGGACACACACACACACACACACACACACACACAGTCAACATTAAGACAGCAGCGTGGTAGATCCAGAATCGGACTAAGGATTTATAAAATGGTAAATGGTGCATTTATATAGCGCCTTTATCCAAGGCGCTTTACATAGATTGTGCATCAATTCACCCATTCACACACACAATCGTACACCGATGGCGGCGGAAACCACGCGAGGCACCAACCTGCACATCAGGAGCAATTTGGCGTCCAGTGTCTTGCTCAAGGACACTTCGACACCAACTCTGGGGGAGCCCGGGTTCGAACAGGCAACCTTGCGGTTACCATCCAGCCAAATGAACAAATAAGATAATAAACACTCTACCCCTGCGCCACCGCCGCATTTATATTCTGCTAATTTCCATGAAATGAACAAATAAAATAATAAACATATATCCAGTAATGTAGTGGATATGAGAGTTGTCATAACAGCATGGTATACTACAGACGTATAGCCAACTGGAGAACCAGAGGGTTCGAAGGCTTTACTGGTATGAAACCGGTTCTGGCAGAGTCCCTGGTGGTGGCGGCATGGTGGACCACAGCCAGCAAACAGTCATACCCATTCTGGCCTACAAAGCCAAAGTACAGTAACTACGGGAAACAAATAATGGCCGATAATGGGTTTAAAAGTGTTTCAACTGGTCAGCCAAATGAGATATCAGCAAATAAGTGATATTACACTAAATAGTAAATATGTTGTTGAGGTAATTGTTTATCCCCTAAAACCACAAAGGCTTAATTTGACCTTTGGGATACACAAAAGGGTGTCCAAAAATGTAGTTAGTGCACTTTGGCTTTGTAGGGCAGCACAGCTGTGTACTGTCATTCATACTGTGTGGTATAGATCTATAGTAGACTTTTGATGTGAGGTTGAATTGGCCCTTCTTGCAATATAGGTGCCCCGGACCGATACGCAGAAAATGGATGCTGGGGTAACGTGGGTTCATGTTGTCCAATTAATATATTCTATTGCACAGTATACAGTAGTAGGCCTATGTCATGGTCACGTAGTGCTGATGAGCAAAGCGGTTAGGAGCAAAGATCTAGCTTGAAATCGCTGTTGGAGCTCAGCCCTCTTGGTGGAGCGATTCTCGATCAACAAGCCAAACGTTTTGTTTACTCAACTGTTTTACCCACCAATGACGTCACCCGTTACTATGGAACCTGGAATTGTGCAAGAGGCCTATTGCTTTCCAGCAGAATCAATTCCTTTCTACTGCGACTCTCCTGTAGGAAATTGTGTCAGCATTTTAAACAGTTTGTCTAAAATGATCATAGTGGACTGAAAGCGGCCAGCACTGTGTGTTCCGTTCTGTCATCACAACACAAATCCAACAACATGAGGGCTCAGGGTGCCAGGGACATGACCAGGGAATGCCACCTTGCATCTCCTTCACTTAGAGACCAATCTGTCGGACAAACATTTTACTTAACGTAACACTGTTTATTTAATATCCAATCTAAAAGTTCATAACCTCAGCCATTTTCGCCCATGCAACACCACGGTACAAGTATAAATAAACCAGGTTTACATGGTTAACTTCATTTATTTATATTATTCTCTCTCCCTCTACCTCTCTCTCACACACACACACTTGGAAGATTTCATCTGTGGTTTTCTTCATCCGCAAAACACACTGAATGCTGTGTTATTTCTTTGCCAAACAACATAATTACAGTGTATACTGTTTTATCACTGGTCAGTGATAGAGCGAGCAATCGGATACAGTGATACCTGGGGAAACTAATCATTACCGGTGTTAGCATTGCTAGCTTGCTAAACAATATATTTGCCTCAGTGTGGACACTTGTTCTCAATCGTACTATGATTCAACATCATGATTCATGGGGAATACGCAGTCTCTCAGTGTTTTCATGATTCACGTAGAAAGACAAAGAGCTACGCTCTAATCTGATCTCGAGCAGACGCCACGCCAACAATGATACATTAAACTCTTCACCTGGATTACTCACATATTATGCTAGACGTCAAGCACACAGGACCAGGTCAATGTCACCCACTCAGTCAAGTCGACAGACATAAATACACATCTCTTATCAGCCACCATGTGAGCCAGGAGCTCAATAAAAGCGATAAGATAAGCCATCAGACGTTCATTGCTGTCTGAAATTAGCTCTGTTGTTGTCCTGCATGCTGTGGTGTGATAAACCCAGTGGCCTGTCATCTGATCAGCACGGAGCAGGCTGCCCCAGTGCCAATGAACAGAGATATAGATCTGTCCACTTCAGTCTTCAACAGGACACATTTATATCTACCTATCATTGCAAATTATTTCTGGCACAATGCAAAAAAAAAAAAACATTGGGCCCATTCGATGCCAATAATAATATCGATATTGGCCAAATTGGTCAAGCTCTAATACTAATTTCAATGTCTTTGTGTTATGTAAATAACCAAAACTTCTAATCATGTTATTGTTGTGTTTTTGTTTTGTTGTTTTGTTTATGTTTTATATACTGAAATCATGTTTTCTGGATATTCTATATCTCATGTACAATGTTTCATTATAATTTATATAGGTAGAGGCCTCGTATAAGCCCCTTGGGCTTTTTTGCCTCAGCCTACCCTTCTTATATTTATATGTTCACTGTGTTGTTTTTATACTGTGCTGAATAAATAAATACAAATACAAATTATCCTTTTCTGACATCCAGCACGAAGCCTGTGAGTGTCCAAAACTTTAGCTCTGACTCTGTCTGTCTCACTAGCTTCTGTCTCTCTCTTACTGAGTCACATATACCCAGTACAACATGATCTCTGTGATTATAACACCATGACCAGTCAGTCACACTCACACATCACAGCCCATGCAGCAGACCCACCATTAGATCCCATAGCTCAGTCAGGGGGTTACGGTCTAAACCCACAGTGAAGTCCGTTGAACACATACGTGGCAAATTAATCATGTAGACTTGTGCTTGAGCAACCCAAAATACTGTATGTCACAGTGACATACAAGAAGTTGTGATTATTATATGTGGACCATAACCACTTACATCCTATATATACTCCGTTGACCGTGGTCCCCCAAGGGTCTATACTTGTTTGCTTCCTTTTTGCCTCTACACCAAATCTCTTTTTTGGCAAATGTTTGTTACATTTTCTTCACCTAATGCCAGTCGCCATGTCATGACCAGAACAAGGATTTCTAGGGTTCATGTCGTTAACTTGCTATCAGGCAGGATAAACTCTGCGTTTGTCTATCCATTTACGAGTCCATTTGGTTTCCATTTGCACACTCTCACAGAGTTAAATGAACACCAAGGATTTGACCGTGTATCCCCCCCCCCCCCCCCCCCCCCCCCACAGGCCAGCAGCTCTCCACCACTCAGAGAGGCTGCATGGTAAAGAGCCTACGTGACAGTAATGACAAGAGACTCTCAGCACTGATGCTACTGGCAGCTGCCACTCAATACACCCCCATCTCCATCCATCCCACCCCAAGGGCTCAGACTCACAGACCTCAGCAGCTATAGGAGGGTGTGTGTGTGTGTGTGTGTGTGTGTGTGTGTGTGTGTGTGTGTGTGTGTGCGTGCGTGCGTGCGTGCGTGCGTGCGTGCGTGCGTGTTCTGTGACAGTGACAGGAGAGGGGGTGTTGTCACGGAAATGGTCAACAGCGTGATGTTAGGCCATGGCGTCACGTCACCCTAGTATAAAGTGTGGCGCATAGAAGCGTTGAAGAACAATATTACAGGTAAGTATTTCATACTATAAGTATCTCATACTGCGAGTAAGTATTTGGAATCATATAAGGAGGTACAGTACCTAGCTAAAACACTGGGCTCAAGCTACTGACTAGTTCACAGCTCCCTCCCCCGAGCGCCTAAGGCAAAATACAGATCCTTAAACTATTCCAAAGTATAAGGCCTCTCCAAACAAGGGCCCTTATACATTTCACTGACAGCTTCATGCAAGTACAGGAAATCTCAGTTACAGGGGGCATTGTGGATCAGCCCGTGAGGATGATCAGCCTGTGAGGATGAGTATGCGAAACAAAGACGTCTCTCTGAAACACTTGAGAAAACATTTCTCACAACCACCAGGGAAATCATTCTCAGCTTCTCCTGCTGTTTTTTCAATCTTACGCATTATAAGCTTTCTATTAGTATTACTACATATTTTTCTAAAATGAAAAGTGTACTAGTACACATTATCCTGTGTAGCAGGTGAAGTGGAATGCATTTGCAACTTCTGTCCTGTGGACTATTGTAGCTTGTATAAAAGAAGGCACCGCTCACCGGTGGAATCTACCAACAGTCAACGCTACCTGGCGGCCCCTCCCGTGAACGGCTACCGGGAAGAGAGGCAATGGACCATATTCACATGGCGGCCATCTTGCCATTAAGTTAATGGCAGGGTGGCAACTTTGCTTTTTCCAATTCAAAATGCCAACATGGCCACCGTGTGAATATGGTCTATAGACCGGCGGCCTTCCAGTGGTGCAGTATCATGTCAGTCCGCTGTCGGTATAGCAGTGAGTGGACATACAGGCCCATGAGAACAACTACAGAGAGCGCTTTAACACCAAGCAACAGTGCAAGACTAAAAGAACTTTGTTTCTTCTGGTGATCCAGCCTATAGTATATAGAACATACTCCCAGGCTGGTTGTTGGAGGGTTTCGACGACTTGGGATGCCCAAAGACGAGGCAGAAAGGCTGGAAAAGTATTGTGCTGCTTTACTTGTGCCCATGGAGTGACATGTGTGTTGTACCATGAGGACCATGAGTTTGTGAAAGTATACCTTTAGGCTACTAGTACTGCACCTAAAATATTTGTGTCCCTGTTATGTTTTCCCTGTGTGTGGACATTCATAAATTGTTAAACTGTGTGTGTGTGTGTGTGTGTGTGTGTGTGTGTGTGTGTGTGTGTGTGTGTGTGTGTGTGTGTGTGTGTGTGTGTGTGTGTGCGTGTGCGTGTGCGTGTGCGTGTGCGTGTGCGTGTGCGTGTGTGTGTGTGTGTGTGTGTGTGTATGCATGTGTGCGTGCGCGATATGTGACAGTGACAGCCTGACAGGAGAGGCTCAGCCCGTGAGGATGAGTCAGCGAAACAAAAACGTCTCTGAGACACATGAGAAAACAGTTCTCACAACCACCAGGGATTCTTTCTCAGCTTCTCCTACTCGCTGTTTTTCTCTAAGTCTACCACATTAAAGCCAACAGCACATTTACACTTACGGATTATAACCTTTCTATTGGTATTTATTACTACATATTTTTTTAAAGTGAAATGTACTAATCACATATTCTGAGGACTGTCACGACTGGGTCTGTTGAGTTGATATTATTTAGGTTCGTTCTCATGATTACAGAGTATGTAATGAAGTTGGATATTATTGCCAAGCAGAGAAAAACATGGTGAAAACTGACATTTTAGCAGAGTGTGATTAATATTAATAATACTGGAAGGGCAAAACTTGACTACGCGTGAATAACAAATAACAAAGCAGGGTGGATTTTATGGCCTGCTGCCCAATACATCATTTATTTCACAGCTAATAGATCAACTTTTACCACCTTCATGTCATCATTATTAAAAAAAACGAGCTTGTAGATCGATGCGCTATATTGTAAATTTGTACAACAAAGTATTAGCCTATATATATAATCTTAAGCGGTTGAGGTTTCTGTGAAAGACTCCAACTACCGGCAGTCCCTGGATGCCAATTAGCGCTCATCAATGCAGCTGTTAAAATGCCACCAGCCCCTTCACCGAGATGGATCCTCGACTGCCTCCAAACACTTGACGATGTGTCGACGAGACAATAGTTTTTGACAGTAGCTGTAGATTTATGGTCCTTTGAGACTCTGGGTATTTATCAAGGTTCCCTGGGAACCTTTTATAATATGAGGACATGCTAACTAGGCCCATGCATCAAATACTTGGGTGGGTGGAAGAATTACAGGACTTGGCTTCATTAATCATACAGTCAGTAGCCTGCTCTATTCATTAGGCTGCGCGATAGCACCCACACAATGTTCATACAATGAAACCGCAGCTGCTCGCTTTATAATGTGCAAGAATGAAAGGTAGAGTGTAAAAGTCAATAAACGAGCTAGGCTCACAACACAACCTGCTCATGTCTGCAGCTTTGTCGCCTCAAGGAGAACTTTGCCACTTTTTGTTATCAACCGATATCAATCAACCAGTAGTCTCCAAACTACCTCCCCCGGGGCACCTGATGGAGTAGCCCTGAAACATGACTGCCATGATGATTATCATGACAGTCATGACTTAACTGCTTAACTGTTTTTGGCGCTCGCTACATTTACAACTTTTACGTATATATAAACATTCAGATTTCAAATATAAAGTACTCACAATTTGTCCCATGGGTGTTAGTTACAGCACCAGCGATTAGAATTGCTGCATCCCGCGTTGTTATAATAAAAAGCATTTTTATCCGAGCGCCCCGGCTACTTTTTTCAAACGGGGTTCGTTTGGGAAATCCACAGTTGCACACCGGGAGCGCACTCGCCTATTAGTCTGTATTGGCAGGGCGGTCAGCGTACCTATATCGAACACACCGAGTGCCACCCTCCTCCCGACCGATAGGGGCGCGTAGTTGAAAGCCAATGGCAAAATAACAGCTCGGATAAAAATGCTTTTTATTAAACAACGCGGGATGCAGAAATTCTAATCGCTGGTGCTGCAACTAACTAACACCTGTGGGACAAATTGTGAGTACTTTATATTTGAAATCTGAATGTTTATATATACGTAAAGGTTGTAAATGTAGCGAGCGCCAAAAACAGGGTGCAGTTAAGCCATGACTCTCGTATGAATACGAGAGTCATGAACCATGGCTACTGATGGAGGGGAAAGGAACTTATCGGAATAACGTGTTCCTTCCACACGCTACGTCCAGCTGGGGAAACTCTCCCCATGTCAGGTGAAAAGAAGCAGCTTGGACTCCTCATGCATAGAAGGAAGCATGAGGTCAGTCCGCTACCCCCCCCAGGTTGGCAGTAGGATGTGTAGCGCCTAGGATTACATTAGATAATTGACACTGGGTGAAAAAATGGGTTGCAAAATCGTGGGATAAAAATTATTAAAAAAAGACTAAAGGTATGGTTAGGATTAGAGTTAGGGTTGGATTTAGGGAGTAATTGTCAGACAACGTCTCCACATTCCCTAATCGCATGCCAGCTGGCTCCAATATACATGCAGTAGGTTGATTGCATCGTCTTGATAAGTAACCTACTGGTCGATATCGGTTGATTTTCATTTGAATCCGCTACTTTTTTTATGGATCACAATCATTACTGATGGCCAGCATATAGTCAACTGAAGTACTTTGTAATAGTTGTGCTTACGTGCTCACAGAGCCTTACTGACAGTACAGCAGGTACCCGTACCAGTATGCACATTTTGCACGTAAGGTTCGCATCAGTGAAGACGTGTAATTACAGTCAATGATAGAGCTACACACTGCAGAATGAACACAAAGGAAGTCGAAGGGCGATGAGCATGTAATCATGGTTTGTGAGTTGGTCAGGTTACTTCCTTTAAACCTGCAATCCATAAATTTGCTTTGTGTGAATAAAATGTTATTTTGACCAGTCTGTATGGTAGAGCATGTTAACATTATATAACTAAAGTCAGGTCAGGAGGTGCACGCACATCCCAGGCTAATTCAACGGGTGCTCGAACACAAAAAGAACAAACTACAAAATAAAGAATACGTCTGCACACCGTTTTGAAAGCTCCCATTAACTGTATTTACCAAGGCGGGAACGTTTGGGCCTCTGTGGCCTTCACCAGGTATCTTTTGTCCCCACCTTAAATAACATTTTGGGGAGCTTTCAAAACTGTGTGCAGACTTATTCTTTATTTTCTTCTAACATAATATAAACGCAACAGCAGTGGTGTAGCTGCTGTTGAGAAGTGTATATCCTCATGTGGTCGGGTAGGAGTAGGACCAGTACTGGTAGACAACAGGTATTTCATGAAATGCAATACTATAGTGTATATTATCCTCTACCCACACATATATGCTTTCAGAAATTGGGGCTTGCGCAGGAGAACTGGGTTTGAGTCACTGGTAGGACATTAAAGTAGATTTAACCTGATTTTGTAAACGTCTTAATACATTTGGGTACGAATATTTCTACAGTAGGTTACATATGTTACAGAAGTGTTCATAACTTTGTTTCTACCCTTTCGACAGACTTGCGGATACAATACACTAGGAAGGACTTTAAAACAGGAACAATGTGTGTTTTTTGTTTTCTTTTACTTTCTACTTGAACGTCTCTTCCTGAGTCCCTTGGTGGTCTGGTGGAAATGTAGTGAATCACTTGAAAGGCCTCTTTATCCTGGGGTTACATTCCCTCTACTGATCTGAGGCCATGTGAGGGTCAAATCATTTGACTTAACAAGGCAGAAGAGAAGGACGTGAACTTGGAGCAGACAAGGTTAGACTCTCAAGTTTCCTTTCAGGTTAAGAGGGTGGTCTTGTTAAAGAGACTTATATTTTACCGCTTCATGTTTATTTTACCTAATTACAACTTTAATAAACTTCATGTTGAATGTTAGCATCTAGTTGACTGTTTCACCCCTAGACTCTGTCTAAATTTGGCTAATGAGTCCCACAATTTGACAAGCTAAGTAATCCTCTGAACTGAGAAACGATAAACTTCCGAATAGCTTGTACATTTACATAGAACTCTTTTTAAACCCTTCAAAACTTAAAAAACCTGTCATCAACTGAGTTTTCGGATTTAACAGTAAAAAAACACCTGCACCGGGTATTTGGAATTGTCTTATCTTAATTATATGCTGCATACAATCTCAAACACAGCAGAAGCTTTTCTTCAGAAGACTATTAAGGCTTCACTGACATTTCAGGATGCTTTCAAGAACCAGCAACATGGAAAGAATCCCTTCTCTCAAGGGCTGAGCTGAGCAGACCTCCTCAGAGTGATACACGCAATATATTCCAGCGTTCAGAAGTGAGAGAGAGAGAGAGAGAGAGAGAGAGAGAGAGAAAGAGAGAGAGAGAGACTGTCTCAACCTCTAGTCTATACTTTAAACTCTGGCAGTGAAATATATGACACTGCCATTTCAATAATTAAAATGTTTGAAGTCATGCAGGAAAGGACGTCAGCAGTCGGTGACCGAGCACAAGATGAAATTGTGTGTGTGTGTGTGTGTGTGTGTGTGTGTGTGTGTGTGTGTGTGTGTGTGTGTGTGTGTGTGTGTGTGTGTGTGTGTGTGCGTGTGCGTGTGTGTGTGTGTTGTGTGTTTAGGTAAAGTACAAGAGAATGTGTGCGTGGGTGGGCAAAAGAACACACATACATGCTCTGAACTCCTCCCAGTTAATCAGCCAGATTGATCCGTCAGCTCTGTGGGGGAGCTGAGCTTCCAATAAGGGCTAACTCCTGCCCCTCATCTCACTGAGTGCACTCTGGGAATCACTCCAACAGTCACCTCCGTTCAGCCCTGTCACCTCTGCGTCTGCAAGTTCCCTGCATGCTTTCCAGTACACAGTACAGTACACCATCATATTCTAATAATGGAACCAGTAGTGGATGAAGTACTCTACTGAATTGTTTTTATTAGTAAACGTATCAACACCACAATGTAGAAATGCTCTGTGTAGTAGTACAAAAGCATTGGCTTCAAAATATACTAGGGCATAAGTACCGAAAGTGAAATTGTGCAGTTATGTCCCATTTCACAAGTTCGTCATGGCGAAAGGGCCTTTCTGTGTGGAGTTTGCATGTTCTCCCCATGTCCCCTAGGGTAGGTAGTACTGTAGGTATACCCTCACAAAAAACATGCAGTACTCCTGGTCTCTATACTGTAATCAATTACCATTCCTTTAAAGAAGGATAATGTGAACTAAAATACTCCTTATATTAGGAGTTACGGCATCATAACTGTAGCATCAACACAAGGCATGAGAAGCGCCTCTATGGATGTCCAAAGGGAAACGTAAAACACTTCAACACATCGGCAGATACTGTTCGGCAGAGCTGTTCCGCCGGCTGTACGCCCGGGGCCAGTTTGTAAAAGGGTGAGTTTGTTGGTATCCGATACGCCGCAGAATCCCTACTGTATATGTAGTATATGTAGTAGTACCCAGATAAAACTTTGGTACCTAACCTTGCTGTATTAGTCAAAGAACAAGTATAGAAAACACAATTATAACTAGCCCTATCAACATTGAAAAATGTCCTGTGTGGGTTTCTACAACTATAGCCCTCCCCGGTGTGATTTGATAATGTAGTCCTCACAGTATCTGCCTCTGTCTACTCTTGTAAGAACTTCTCTAGGTCGTCCTTAGCTCTGGTCCATAGCCTTCTACTGCTTCTACGATTCTGCCCTGCGCAGTAAGGCTATGGGACTTTCCGTTTTAAATCTCAAATCGAAATCAGACCAGCCTCTCCTCTTTGGCGTAAATAAAAAGAATGTTTTTGCTACTCACCAAAACAAAGGCGTCATTAGAGTGTCATTAGAAAGCCTACTTTCCTTAGTGGACGCACTCTGAGTCCCCCACCACACGTATAAACGGTACTTTTTGGCCAGAAAGGGATTTGTTTTCACCGAAGGAAAAATATTCTCTATGTTCTCTGGGCAATATCAGTAGAGGGCGCAGCGGAGTAACTAAAAATATTATTTTTCCGGTGGAAACAAAATCCCCTTTTGGCCAAAAAGTACAGTTTATACGTGTGGTGGGGGGCTCAGAGTGCGTCCACTAAGTAAAGTAGGCTTTCTAATGACACAACTCGCCTTTGTTTTGGTGAGTAGCAAAAACGTTATTTTTATTTACGCCAAAGAGTAGAGGCTGGTCTGCATTCATGCGAGCGGCAGAAGTTGAGAGTAACATAGCTCTAATGCGCGCATTAGAGCTATGGACCAGAGCTAGGTCGTCCTCAGACGAGCCCTCCATCATCGTTTCCAGTCATCCCGATTCTCCATACATCCGGCCAGTTCGTTGGTACTTTGCACTGTAAGAACTTAGAAGTGTTATTTCTCATCAGAAGGAGACATAATAGAGAATATTCAATTCCTGAAGGGAATGTTCCGAGTTATGAAAGCCGTTCTTTATATACTGTAAACCAGGTTGTAGAGATGGAAGAAACACCAGCTTCATTCAAATCTTATCTGAAAAGATGCCTCTGGGAGAGGGATTATTCTGTTTACACAAGCAATGGTTTGCAGACGAGACCCCGGCAACTTCATCTGAAAAATGCTTATGCACCAAATATTCCATCATTTCTCTCTTTTCCTGCTGTGGTTTGGTAAAACGGGGGCCATAAGAAGTTTTTCCAATACCTTGGGTTTAGCCTCAAGGACACGTCCAGGAGGATGAGATCAGAGTCTGGGGAGGAAAGTTTCAAATTCTGCTTGCATGACTTCACGCAGACACAATTATTCAAATGAGACTCCTACAGAGATAAGACGGACTCAAGATGGAAATGGAGAAGGATTTAAACCCATATGACATTATACTGTAGGTCTATTACGCAAAGTGGCCTAGCCACTAGGATGCTTCGTTTACACTGTGGCATTATTGTAATTATGGTGTAATTCACTGACTATTATACCATTATTATTGTTATCAAGCCTGCTAAAATAAATCACTGAAGAATTATGAGTTGGAGGAACAGATTATATCTGGTGTCATTTAACAAAGAAAGTTAAAGTTATACTTCCAATCCAGAATTCGTTTTAAGTGTATAAAACATGATCTTTGTGTAATATGTTAATACAACTTGTACATCTGTAGTCATGTGGTTGGAGGTGGTCTCACTGCCCACGTGTCAACAGTGGTTGACAAGTGGTATTGCCTGAAGCTAAAAAGTGCTATATCTCCCCTACCCAAGCAGACTCTCTGTGAATCCCGGGGAGGACATTTTATTTATGGATTGCAGATTTAAAATTTGACAGGCTGATTTAGATAGAAAGTAAAATTGAGTGTACATAAAAGGAACTTTGAAAAGACACGCTTGGAAAAATGTCACATGCCACTTGAATGAGCTAAACTGTGTTTAAGAAAGCATTAGAGCTATTGACAGATTACCGATGTGCTTTTTCTACAGGGTTTTCAGACAAAAATGTAAAAAGAACCACCGCTCATCTGCTGAAAAAACTTAAGTGAGGTGCTGGAGGCACAAAGGGATAATGAAAAAAATAAAGCAAAGTATTTATTTTGCAAGCTTTCGGTCTACTTTTAGGAAGAAGGTCAGTAGACCGAAAGCTTGCAAAATAAATACTTTGATTGTGCGCAGATTTTTATTTTATTTAAATGTTTTCTACTGGGTTTTCAAAAAGTTGCAGAAAAGTCGTTCTTCTTTGCACCGCTTAATATCTCAACCTTGAATTTTTCACTTATGCATGTGTCCTGTGGTTAAAGGAGAATTCCATGCTAGAATGCTTTCTTATCTTTCTTACCTTTCTTTGTAGTCGTTACGTCCCCACCAAAGAGGTCCAGGTGTTTTTTTGTGCAAAAACTCCTTATTGGCTATTTTCCCTACCATAAGCCCTAAATGAATTGCATTGCATTGAATGGGAATTGAATGGGGCTATGGGGTGTTATGCTAGTTCGCTTATTTCCATCGAAAGAAGTAGTAAAGTGTGCTCCTTGGGATATTATTTACATTGTGAAGAGAGGATATATACAAAGAAATTATAATTTTGAGCGATGGAAATAAGCGAATTAGCACAACACCCCATAGCCCCATTCAATTCCCATTCAATTCAATGCAATTCATTTAGGGCTTATGGTAGGGGAAATAGCCAATAAGGAGCTTTTGCACAAAATAACACCTGGACCTCTTTGGTGGGGACGTAACAACTACAAAGAAAGGTAAGAAAGCCTTTTAGTATGGAATTCTCCTTTAAAAACATAATAAATAAATAAATAACGCAAAGATTCTGTGCGAGTTATCTCCACACAATTACGTGACCTAATCCCTATAGCACTTTGTAACACTGCAAAACTGCAGCAACATGGATCAATTTTTTTTTTTTTTAAGATATTTTTTTGCGGCTTACGCCTTTTATTGATTTTTGAAGGGACAGACAGTAGGCTGACAGGAAACGGGAGAGAGATGGGGGGATGACATGCAGTAAAGGCCGTGTCGGGTCCGGGAGTCGAACCCGCGGCACACTGCGACTGGATTACCAGTCCGGTGCCCAGACCGTTACGCTACGGCCTGGGCCAACATGGATCAATTTACACTCAATATTCTCTCTGCAAAAAAAACCCATTCTCACCAGTCACCACCAAGATGTACAGTAGTACTATTTACACCGAGTTATTTATCGCTAGCAGGGACAGACCTGATCATGGTTTCACTTAGGCACAACGAACAAAAGCAGTGACACTGGACCCAGGGCAAGGGACGTCACTAAAGCAGCTGAACAGCTGGAGACAAAGGGAAGGCCAGACACACATGGCTGATGGTTGCCATGGCACGGGAGGTGTTTTACAACCTGAGGAGTCAGACCCACCGTTAATCAGTGACCGGCACATTGTCGCCAAGTCAGTGGCCACCAGCCTCAGAGTCACATAGCAAGCTTGGTCAAGTCCAACTTTATTGGTATGGCACATTGTACACATATGGTCACTCTGTGTGCAGATGAAATGCACATTTAATGAACAAAGATACTGCAAATTACCACGGCGAGATGCAAAGTGTGGAGCTACGACCGAAGGGTCCGAAGACCAACACGCCTGTTGGTCTTGAGGGGGTTTCAGGGGGATCCCAGCCAAATGTGTACATCTCACCATAATTCAATTCACTCTGAATCACTGACAATGACTACAAGTGATTATTCACAACAATATTTTTCAATATCTCTGCGATGCATTTATAAATTACTGTATTAAAATGTATTCAAGTGGCGAATCACATTAAGTTGTCTCAAAACTCTATACATAACAAAAGGATGTTTTGGTTTGAATTAATTTAAACCAAAACATCCTTTCTTATCAGAGTCTAGAAGAGATAGGGGTCTGCAGTCAGTGGCCATAATGAAAATAAATAAATGTGTCGGTCTGAGGCTTGAAAAGGTTTGAAAACCTGTGGTATAGTGTAGTAGTACTTTAACTGGTGTCCCTTTACAACCATCTTTACTGAAGACACCGATACAATCAGAGCATCTGGTCCAGATGCAACGTCTTGCAGCCTGTCTCCTGCTCTCTTTAGTGTCGGGGAGCTGCTTACAGCTTGCAGTAACAAATCTAACAATGTCCTCTCCTCTGCACCTCCTCCTCTCTTACTCCTTTAACTCTTTGTACCCCTTCCACTCTCTTCTCCTGCTTTTGTGTGAGCAATGCATCAAGACAATCCCCCCCACCCCCCTGCCGCTAAACATGGTCCCTGTGGCAGATGGCCCATGCAGCAGAGCCTTATCTATCAATATCAAAACTATGTGTGAGCCTGACATGTGGCCTCGGACCGTTTTTGTATGCTCAAGACACGGCTATCTGGAGGACGTTGTGTGGACGTATTGCACTGACTGATGCACTCAGAGGTTCTGGGGTCAAAGTGTGTCCACAAAAACCAGCGTGCTGCAGACCACACTTGCTCACACACGCGCGCACGCGCACATGACACCCACACACGCCACACTATAGCAGCTTCTTCCGTTTCATTCACCGCTGTGATGCCCTGTCTTCCTGCACACATGCTTGACCTGTGTTCTTGTCAGAGCCAGCGTGGGGAAACCAATATCCACATCAGCCCTGTGTTCCGTTTGCATAGGGGCTTCTCCGCTAGGCTTCCCACATCCTCTCCAGACAATAGGGTCAATACAATGTGTCATAGATGACAGATGTTTCAATGCAACACACAGTCGGGAGCAGTTGTTATGGTGCAGGCGTAGGGATGAAGCCACTGTGATGGGAGGAATACTAAGACAGCTTGCCTGAACAGAGCTTATACATAATGCCATTCTGTGGAAGCCGTGGTAAAGTGGAAGAAGTATACCAAAGTATAAAACGCACACAGTAGCACCTTGATGCTACTGATTTGGGCTACATAACAAACCTCCAGTCCTGACCTATAGGTCAGAACACAAATATAGCATGTTCAGCTCACCTAATTCAGAAGCAATTTGGAGTTTGGACTAAACTTTAAATTGGCACATTCAAAGAAAAGGAAAGGGCTATTATCCTCTTACCCAACAACTCACCCCGGTTGACAAGCTCATATTAAAAGTTCATTCAAACAACTTTTATGACCAGTCCAGTCATTATTTATAGACATAATGTGCTTTCTGAATAAGCGTGTAGCCTATGTGTATGAGAAGAACTCCACTTCCAGCTCTAGGTCACACAGGCCACCAGGAATAGCAGTGTAACAGTAGACAGGCAGCCGGTGGTGGATGTGGCAACATCCCAGGCGAGACCCTGGGGGTATATGTTGTCTTCAGCCCGTCAACACCCCAATAGACATGGGCTTCACCTTGTAGAAGTGTGGAGGAGGGAAGTGTAGTGCAGTACGGTTCTCAAACGTCTTCATGTCAAGGACCCCAAAAAGTATTTTGACCGTCTGGCCACAGATTTTGTGCCAGGGACCCCCATACAAAATTTATGTAATAATAATAATAATAATAAGAAGAATAATAGGCTATTTTCAACTAGCTGATGCAGGTTTAAGTGAGTAAATGGATTGTGATGCTGTAATAACTCTTTTCCCTGGGGACCCCCACTTTGATAACCATGCTGTGCCATAGAGATCTGTTCCCCCATGTGTAGAGGCTATAGTCAAAAACTGACAATTTAAATCGCTGTTTGTAGCCCTTTCTTATCTGTTCCCACTAAAAACCACAGTTCCAACTCCAAACCACCGTACAAAGTCATGCAACGTGAAATTAGACATCGACATAATAGTGACATTTTAAGTCTATATCCTAGAAAGAAAGACCACTACAAAAATGAAAATAAAGGGCTATTCTATCTGTAATGTAACATATGACTTTTTCCTGACTCTTCTGTCGCTCTTCTGTTCTCTACACTCTTCTTATTAATTCCATCATCTCTGTACAACTGGTACAAAGCAGCTGATACGGATCGCTATGTTTAAAAACGTCATAGCTATAGCATATGACGTTTTTAAATGTAAAATACAATAAAAAACGTAAACCTGACTTACTTTAAATCCAGCGACTGAACCTCCTTCCTCTCAACCCTGTTGTCATCATAGCCGCTGTCCCTTTAAAAGAAGCCACGTGTTTCCCCCCGCTATCTGGTAAATTATAGTGGAACAGCAGCGGTAATAATGCGGTTTTGTCCCGAGGACGCGCTTTTGTTATGGTAATAACACACACCAAACCATCCGCTTATTTCTACCCGGGCGAGATTTGAATTTCCACAAAGGAGGAGCTGTCCTGTCCACCAAAAATATCAGTCCATCCTATCTCTCTTGGTATATTCCGTTTAATTCAAATGGGTGCGGGAGTTTGCAGTTTTAAAACGTCTTGGTCCATTGTTGTCCCCTTTCTCGCCTTGTCATTGTCCTCCTCCTGTCAATTCACCATTCAGAATCAGAAGCCTGTCCTACACACTGCTAGTCCCTCCTTGGCCCGGGCTGAGCAGAACAGCTGTCTCTGTCTCTTCTTCTGACACAGACACACACTCACACACTCACACAGGCTCAAACTAATTTCTCAACCCTGGCCGAGACGCACAGAGACCTGCAAGAGGGTTGGTTGGAGGACTGTCAAAGGGGAGTGGGGAGAGGTGGGACCCTGAGTCACAGCTATGCAATGAGAGAGAGAGGGGGGGGGGGGGGGGGGCTAAGACATAACGTCATTTCTTCCATATCTTGGACGAGCGGTTTCCCCCTTGTGTCATCTGGTATCCTATTATATAAGCAGACGCAGTATAATAGCCCAATATTCCTCCATTATCAACAGCCTTGATTGCTTTTCTAAATTAGGCCTATATTTTCTGACAAGCTAACAGTGTTATGATTGAATGTTTAATTTTCACTGATGGCTCATAATCGCTTGCCCTGATCCCTGATATGTGTGTTTGATAAGTAAATGCATAGTAGCCTCATAAATATTTAGGCTATTTCCCAACCAATGAGTAGCCCTAGCCTACAGAAAAAAAAGGAAATGACAGATCAACTGTGAGTCTGTGACACACTGTTATCATTAAAAGAGGCCTTAATGAGTCACCATCTGAATGGACACTCCCCAGACATGTCCTGTTTTATCTTTCGCAATGATCAGTTTTGTGTTTAAGGATAAGGAGTCTAAATTGTCCAATTAAGCTATTACCCTATTCTGCAGTCACGGTGGTCTGCATTCATAAAACTTCTCCACCTTTACTTGTAGGCTTATGTAGGCTAAATATCAAGTGAAATAGGAACTAGTGCTGATCTATTGTATTATTGTGTAGTAATTCATATGTATAAGTTGTTTTAAAATGGTCCCATGTGGGGCCTTCTATTCTATACTATTCTATTCTATTCTATTTGTGCAGTGCAGGGCATCACTCGAGTGTAATCAGTAGTGGTGTGGGGGTGGGATTCTCACAGGGCCAACAACAACCACAACCACACAACCAAACAACAATATTGTCAGAGTATAACATTTTATTGGTGAAATTATTGTCGCTATATTACCGCTGCATTCGGACAATGAACTGGTTTACCGCTCAGCCATTCTTCAGGCTTATAGAGTCCTATTGGGTCTAAACTGAGGCCTGTCTGGGGGGTAGGGGGGGTCAGTATAAATAGCCTGGTGTCTGTGCTCAGGTTACCCAGGTTGTTGGGATACCAGTGCTCACTGTGCTCAGACAGACAGTGGGGCAGACGAGACAGGTCTTGGTTTGTGTAGTAAATATAGTGCAGTGAACATGGGCACGTGTGCAGCACCAAGTACGCACGGTTTGTAAAAGGGAAACTGTCCAATTCTAAGGGCCGATTCATACTCCTCTGTTGTAGTGCCGAAATGATTTCGGCTCGTATTTTCAGTAGCACCGAAGAGCCGACTTTAGGACGGTACCCGCCCCCCCGAACCTCAAATGACGTCACATTGTAGGCTCTACAGAGCCGAACCGACTTTTATTCGGCTCTAAAATAGGAGTATGAATCGGCCCTAAGGCATGCGCCGCACAATATCACTGACCCCACACCAAAGGAAGTTCATGTGACAAATGATTTAAGAAAAGGTAGAGCCCACACACCAAAGAAGGTATAAGATACTTCTTTATTACAAAACTGTGGTTTTGATCTGCTGTGGATCTTCTTCGGGTCATACGGTTAACATCATTATGAGTATTACATCACACTCACATACTATGTATGTATGTACAGTACCCAAGCTCACTCTTACAGTACCAGTAAGACGCCTTCATATAGGCGACCGCAGGGCTGAGACACTCTACCGGAAATAATGTCACTTCATTATGTCAGCACTGTCATAGAAGTTTCATTTTGAATTGTCTCATATAAGCATTGTGGTCCAAAAATAAATAAACTGTCTCAACGATATTGTCAGGGAGTTGACTCTGTGTCATCACAGAGACAACTCTGTAACATTAGCGTTTTCTCTTTCTCTTTCAGTTGATTCTTTATATCTATATGAGTCAAACCACCACAATCATGGGAAGTGGATGGGAAAGTCCCTGACAATCAAAATGACAAAAGCGATCTTTATAATCTTAATACTTAGGCACAAGCCAACTATTTTATAAGAACAATATTTATGTAACAAAAGAGATTTGACGAGTTAGCTATATTTTATATACAGAGATTTAGAAGGAATAAGCTAAATCGTGATGCGACATTTCCTGGTTTAATGGCTCCGCTGTTTCTCCGGAGCTGAGAAGCTCACACTTTCTGGAGTGGGCGGTGTGGCGTGTGTGTGTGTGTGTGTGTGTGTGTGTGTGTGTGTGTGTGTGTGTGTGTGTGTGTGTGTGTGTGTGTGTGTGTGTGTGTGTGTGTGTGTGTGTGTGTGTGTGTGTGTGTGTGTGTGTGTGTGTGTGTGTGTGTGTGTTGCGACCGTGTCGCCCGTGTGTTGTGTGTGTGCAGCATCACATGAAGAGTGTGATGTGATGGCTTGAGCGTTAGCGTTGCAGCGTTACTGCACGTTTTCATAGTAAGTGCGACTTGCGGTCGCAACAAGTACAACTCCTGTCACATTCTACTGAAGGATTCATGTAAACTACTACATATCAGCTCAGTGGCCTTGTGGTTAGAGTGTCCGCCCTGACTGCCTGAGACTGGGAGGTCGGGGTTCGATCCCCGGCCGGGTCATACCAAAGATACCAAAAATGGGACCCAATGCCTCCCTGCTTGACACTCAGCATCAAGGGTTGGATTGGGGGTAAGTCCCTGCGACATACTAGCGTCATTTCCAGGGGGTGTACTTGTACATCAAGCTGCCTCACGCTACAGAAACAGGAGATAGGCTCCTGCCCTATGGGCCTCATGGCTCGTCAAGGCTACTTACTTACTTACTACATATCAATAAGACAAACGAGAGCATACTGTATAGTTCAGTAATAGAGCCACATAATGAACAGAATGTGCCAGCTTATAGAGATGACAAAAAATACATAAAAAGCAAATGGGGGGAGGGTGTTGCAGGGTTCATAATAAAGATAATTTCCCTGCTTCGTCAGTGTGGAGTGACGGGTTGAAGTGAGCTCATTCATACCTTGTGATAGACGAACGGGCTGGGAGACCTGCAGGCCGTCCACGGCGCACATGTTCCCACACGGGTGCAGGGTGATGACTCCTGCCTGGTTCTCTATGTAGCAGTGCTGGGCCTCCACGCCAGGCCCCTGGATGTTGATGTCCACAGGCCCATAGCCCATGGTCGTTTGACCTATACGTGGGCAGAGGAATAGACAGAGATGAGGATCATTGGGACTTTTCAGGACAAGCAGTGCATCTCTGGTCTGTCTACTGGAGTAAACCAAAAAGTCCCTGTCTTGCTCAAGATGCTCACATGCTTCCGAATGAGATATTATCCTGCATTGTAAGTAGTAAGTAAGTAAGTACATTTTATTTATAGAGCACCTTTCGAAACAATGTTACAAAGTGCTGTACAACAAGGTAAAACAATCATGTTAAAACAAGGGCATGAAACAAACAGTAGAAGGTAAAAGATTGAGATGCAAATAATTCAAGTAAAAATACATCATAAAATAAAGTGCTGACAAAATAAATAAGTTTTTAACAAGTTCTTAAAACCGTCCACAGACTCTGCATTCTTTAGCTCAAGTGGCAGGGCATGATTCCACAAAGTGGGGGCAACCACTGCAAATGCAAGGTCACCCTTTGTTTTGAGTCTAGTTGTTGGAATAGACAGAAGGCCTTGTTCCCCCTCAGCAAAAAAATCACACTTGTGTGAAGCGAGGGGCGATGTATGATGATGATCAAATCAATCAAATCATCACAAAAGTAATTCCGGCCAATCACTTTTGGCGTCTTCACTTTTCTGCCCTCACTTTTATCTTCAATATGTACTTTGCTCAGCCAATCAAATCATCAGCTATGGGGTGATCAGCCAATCACAAGCAAATGTTTATCTTCACACAAACACACAAAGCAGCGGGCATAATATTCATAATGTTCTATATAGTTGTAGGCTATATATTGCAATAATAATGTGTGGTTGTCACAAAATCCATACACGCACACCTGGACTTGTCTCACGGCACACCAGTGTGCTGTGGAACATCGTTTGGGAACCACTGACATCAAACACAGACTGTGTTGACTCTGCACTTCACAGCAAAAACATCTACCCTGCATTGGTTTGACTTTTGATGCGAGAGAAGGAATAAAAATGCAGTGCAGCTCCACATAGGACACAGTAGGACACACACACTGACATATATTGTCTATTGTTGTGCTGTTCTGCTTACAGTTGAGTTAGTAATGTTTATGTGTGTGATTAATGTCAGTTTATGATATCTAATCTTGTCTGTTGATGTGCAGTACTGTATGTGCGTTTTTGGTTGCAGAATCATGTGGGGGAGTAACATTGAGCAATACTCAAACCTGGACAAACCATTGGCAAAACACAGACAGATACAGACAGACAGACAGACAGACAGGCAGGCAGGCAGGCAGGCAGGCAGGCAGGCAGGCAGGCAGGCAGGCAGGCAGGCAGGCAGGCAGGCAGGCAGGCAGGCAGGCAGGCAGGCAGGCAGGCAGGCAGGCAGGCAGACAGACAGACAGATGTGTGGCCTCACCTTCAGGCAGTGGCAGCAGAGTGATGGCTGTACTGAGACGTCCACTGCCCAGGCTGACCAGGTGGGGGCGCTCTGCCTGGAACTTCAGCCCTATACCCGTCTCCATCAGGTCCAGAGGGGTGCTCTGTAGAGAAGAGATAAGATCAGTCCAGTCAACGGTGGTGGACAAAGAGTACTTCAAAGTAATAGATACGTCTCCTGGTGGTCCATTACTCAAGTAATGTGAACGTGAAAGTTGCTCTGTACTCTGTGCTCTTGCTTTAAAAAAACGACTTAAATATTTAAAAAATCACACCCGTGTGAACTGAGTGGTGCAACTCCCCTCTCTCCCCCCCACCCTCTCCTCTCTCTCTCTCTCTCTCTCTCTCTCATTAGCAGGCAACAGTACAGCACTATCTCTCTCTCTGTTTTGGCACGACAGCGCCCCTACTGGTACTAATAGTCATACTCGTGCTCATTAACACATACATAGGCGGACACATAGGCAGACACATAGGTGGACACAGACATTGCTGTTCCTTGGAGTGGTTGCACCACTCAAAAAGTACAAATTATGAAGTTACATTTTATTTTATAATATCGATGCATCACTGTATTGATTTATTTATTTAATATAGACATTTTACGTACCCCAAAAATCTAAGATTTTCCAGAGTGAAAATAGCTGATCTACAAGCTCACAGCTTATAGCTCTGCTATGGTACTTCAGTACAGTAGTCAAAAAAGTGGAATAAAGTACACAGATACTCAAAAAATTTACTTAAATGCAGTACTCAAGCAAATGTAATTAGTTAATGTGTCCACCGTTGCCAGTCAACACCCAACCAACCACGTCTGCTTTGTTGAAGTGTCATTGAGCAAGGCATTGAATGCATAAGCAAGCTCAAAATTAGTTATTACAAAAAAAAAAAAGATCTGATCCAATCAATCTGAT
>NC_139706.1:16379365-16389365 GCF_964188405.1 Protomyctophum parallelum | reverse complement strand
ATGAAAGGAGGATGATGATGGAGAGGTAGAGAAAGAGGGGGGGAGGAGTACACGTGTCATCCGGTTATGGACAGCTTCGGATGTTGTTTTAAAATTGTCATGCTTGGAACACCCGGGTGGGCACAGGAGAGAAGTTCCTGGTTGATCTAAGTAAGTAAGTATGTTGGCCGCGGTTTACAACACACACACTTGGAATATGATGTCAAATAAAATATCATCCATTTGGATCACACATTATGACTTGAAATAAACTCATCAAACTGTGATTTGATGTGACCGTATTTTGCGCAAAATGAAACTCGCATGTGATCAGGTCACTAAAACATCTCCGTGCTTTGAATGCACTCAAGAATAAGGTCTCGTTTAATGGATTTGGTGTAATCTGATTGCTTTAGTGTGTAATCCGATTACGTCGATCTCTTTATTACCCGTTCATCTGTCCCACGTCATTAGCGGCAGCAGGCAATTAACATGCTGTTAAATGCATGTAGGAGGAAGAGGAACGATTGAGGAGGACATATGAAGAGACAGGATGGAACACAGATGACAGAGGAGATGAAGAGAGGAAGGGGAAGTGAGGAGAAGAAGTGTGACCAGCTGAGGAGCATGTGGACTCCATCCTAGAGCCCGCTGGGAGTCACACATCATCGGGTCCTGAAACGGCGTGAAGAGAATCAGGAATGTCTTCCACCGCAGACAGAGAACAGATATAATGTAGGTCATCTGAGGGAAAACCACCATGGAGGGTCTGACAGTTTTGTTTAAGGCATCTGTGCTTTTTAATGGAGGGTTTCCTGTTACTAGTGTGTATATATACGCAGGAACAGAGAGATGAGCATGACAAACACAGGTCAGAGAGAACCTAATGTAGGTCTGTACGCACACACAGTAGACACAGTAGGTGTACTGCTTAATTTGTTTTAGATATCTGCTGTGTCTGCTATGACTATTTGCTAACTTGTTTTGGGTTTTTTCATACACAGCAGGTTGTTGATTTCAACAACTGGTCACTTCACACTAATGATTCCAACCTGTGCGCGCGTTCAGCTGTGTGGAACACATTCTATGTGTACTGACCTCAACACCACAATGCCGTGGGGTTTCGAAAGCAGGACATTTTGTGTCTGTCATGTCTTCATCGCCTCTTCCTCTCTCACTGTTATGTTCAAGTAAAGTAGAAGAAGATCGATTTTATCTTCCCAGTGATTGGACAATTGCGCGAGAGCACATCTGATACAGTTTTTTAGTGGAACAAGTAATAAACACCAGATGCAGTGAATCCTACAGGCATCTGAAACGGCATGAGAAATACACACACAAACAGAGTGAGAGTAAGGTTCTCTGAGTTAACCGAGAGAACCTTACAGTTTTAACTGTACCAGTTTCACTGGTCGTGTTTAAGTACTAGTTCTAAATGTAGTTTTTCTTTTCATAGTTGTATAGCATCTACTGTATGTATCTATGTATTGTGAATGTTTATATTATGTTGTCTCTTTGACCACCGCACTAAAGAAGTTCCGAAAGGAAAATAAAGTACTGTGAAGTTGAAGTAGTTGAACTATAACAGGATTTTGCAGACAGATACACCCGCACGGCCGGGCCACATCCTGGCTGCATCTCTCTGTCAAAAACATTGTTTTACGCCCCCAGTGAAAGCCCATCAGACGTCTCATGACAGCAGTATTGCTGTGTGTGGTGGTATGGTCCATCGGGAGGTCGAGGGTCGAACGGAAACCCAGCACAGATAACCCTTTATACTCGCATAAAGGTCAACGGTGTCTGCGCTTGAAGCGTATGGAGTAATACTCTGCCTTGGGGGGTTGCCAGGTTCACGATGAACCCTCTCCAGGCCCAGCATTCACGTGCCACCCAAAACAGCCACTGCATGCGGGCATTAATGCGCTCTGCGCTGAAAGACACACTCTGGCAGAGTGCGGAAAGCACAGACGAGCTGGAAACAATGATCAGAATGGAAACGAGCACGAGTGGAAGGTTCCAATACGGAGGACTGGGAGCTCTACAGGGGATGATAACACAACACCAGTATAGCAGGGCGGGAGACAAAGATAGAGACTTACAGATAAATGAAGTAGAGAGAGAGAGAGAGAGAGAGAGAGAGAGAGAGAGAGAGAGAGAGAGACAGAGACAGAGACAGAGACAGAGACAGAGACAGAGACAGAGACAGAGACAGAGACAGAGACAGAGACAGAGACAGACAGACAGATGAGATATAGAAGAGAGACAGATGGGGGAAGAAGAATGATGGCTCTGTCAGAGGGTTTCTTTTCCTTCCAGGCGCACGCACGCACGCACGCACGCACGCACTCACGCGCGCACACACACACACACACACACACACACACACACACACACACACACACACACACACACACACACACACGCACACACGCACACACACATATAATGTTCTGTGTAAAAGCACTTTGTTGTTGAACTGTGCTCTACAAATAAACTTGCCTTGTCTTGCCTTATACATACTTCATGAACACTGAGGATGCTCCAGCCATGAAGATATAGACCTACAGTTATATGTACATATGAGGTAATGGGTTCCGATCCTGCCGGCTGCCAGTTGTTTCATGTCATCTCTCTCTCTCTCTCTCTCTCTCTCTCTCTCTCTCTCTCTCTCTCTCTCTCTCTCTCTCTCTCTCCTTCCTTTCTTTTTGCACTATTCATTCTCAAAATCCATAGAAACATGGCCTTCTCTGTTTCTCTTAAAAAAACACTAGTATAACTGATGTTTTCTATCTCCTCCTGGAATACCCTGCACATCCACAAACGCAAAGAAAGGCTTTACAGAAACAGAAAATGGGCCTCCTATTCCTAAAGATAAATATTTACGTAGTTTGGAGTATATGAAATAAATTAAGCATAATCCCAAGGTAAAATCCTATGACAAGTGACAACAATGATATAAGGGAAGATATAGAGGAAGAGACCATCTCTCCCAAAGTTGCCCGCCGCATAAATAGTACAGAACCATCCATCCCAAATGCAAGCGGAATCCGGTCACAGCTATACTCTCAGACACATACTTGGCATTTTGGTTGCACTCTGCTGCAACATCAGTGTTTTTCTGCGGTGCTCTGTGTGGCCAAAACCAAATGACACCTTCTGTATTTAGAAGCACGGCCACAGAAATGCAGTCAATTTGTGGCGTGGGAAGAAAAGGGTGGGATCCAGGGCAGGAACCAGCATCCTATAATGTCTTGGAGAACGTAATGTCCTTCAACATACCACATACACATACTGTACTGTACTGTGTATGTAGCATATGTGTACTTACATACTATGTCTTCTTTATTTGTTTATCCAGAATTCGTTTTGAGAATCCATTTGATCTACTGGTGCGTTGACAGAATAAGCATGCATGCAAAGAAGCGCATTTCTTTAAATCACTGACTAAACCGCATGTCAGCTGTAAAATGTCTCTAAATACGTTTTCCAGCTGTGTTTACATGACAGAGAGAGAGGAATGAGGCCCTGTAAAGCTAATGGCTAACACCACCAGCTGAGGTAGTCAGACGCAATACGACATCATAACAACACGAACAGCACTGTGCAAAACCTTAAACAGCAGCATAAATTATAAAAAAAATGTCATGGAATGCACAACGTAGCAAAGTGCACATTTAGCTCACAAGAGTTGAATTTATGGAGTGACTGAGCTGAGGGAGGGGCCGTCTGGTATGGTATATAGCCAGTCTACACTGATGGAAACACCCCCACGCCCACAACACACACACACACACACACACACACAGCCACAAGACTCATCTGGAGTCTGGACTCACAACAACACCAAACCCTTCACTGACTTCCACACACAACCTACAGCATAGCCCCCTATACTGAAAAACATATATATTTCACAGCACAGTACATATGTACAGTATATACGTACTGTATATGGTATGTATATACACAGTAGGTCTACTCTATTTGCATACAAAATGTATACTGTACAAATGCACTTGGACATTTAGACAGAGACAGAGAGACAGGGAGAGGACAGGAAGACAGGCAAGGGAAGACGATGACACTATATGTAGACTTCCTGTTTGACTCCCAAAGCCGGCGAACCATTTCCTGTCAGTGGTGAGGCCCAAGGTCAGAGTTAGCCTCATACATAACAACACAGCCCTAAACTATGGTTACTTATGCTTATTTCCTGTCTTGACTCAGAAGTTACAGTTGTCTGTCTGGTGAGCCCTGGGCCTCCACACGGCGAGACAAACTGAGCTCACAGCGCAGTCTTGCGAGCTTGTAGATCGAACAGAATGTTTGCCACCCCCAATGCAAGGACGCTGGGTTGCATGTGGTTAATGAGACCGAGTCCCAGTATGTGAAATGATTAGGTTCTTTGGATGGAACGTTTTCCAGTTTTTGGTTACAAGTTTCCATTTTCTCCTCAATTTTGTTGTCATCAGTTCCCCATGTGCACTACGTGTTCCCTTGCTCTCACTGCCACCCCCCACACACACACACATAGCCCACTGTAGTCCTATGGAGGGTGTAGGGAAAAACACATGCCTTCTCTGATCCTCCTCCTCCTGTGGTCCGCGATTGAGTCAATAATGCAAAACCCAAACTGTCTAAATGTGCTTTTGAGACCGGACTTGAGACCAAGACTGAATCTCTCTCTCTCTCTCTCTCTCTCTCTCTCTCTCTCTCTCGTTTTGCAGCCCTACCAATACAGATACAATCCCCTGCCAGCTTCTTACTGGGAAGTGCCCAGCCAAGCCGGGCATGAGCTTTTCTTTTTTGGCTTTTAAGTATACACTATAGAGACAGAAAATGGGGAGAGAGAGAGGGGGGGAGCGACACGCAGCAAAGGTCGTCGGGATCGGGACTCCAACTGTCAGGCTGCATTATGGAGCCTAAAGTGTCCAGACTGCTAGGCTATTTCGGCCAGTAGACCAGAAGAAGAAAACAGGTGGGCCAGGCCAAGGAGGATAGTCATTAATTTTGGTCATTTCAATTTGTTATCAATATTGAACCAATACCAGGTACCAGGGTACAAATGTATGGCTCTGTGTGTGTGTGTGTGTGTGTGTGTGTGTGTGTGTGTGTGTGTGTGTGTGTGTGTGTGTGTGTGTGTGTGTGTGTGTGTGTGTGTGTGTGTGTGTGTGTGTGTGTGTGTGTGTGTGTGTGTGTGTGTGTGTGTGTGTGCGTGCGTGTGCGTGCGTGCCGTGCGTGCGTGCGTGCGTGCGGGTAGCTCGACAATGGTAGACAATGGAAGAGAGACCTTTGGGTCGAAAAGGTCAAGTTCACAATCAAGGTCAAGGTCACAACTCTTTAAGAGAGAGACATAGAAAGATGGGGTGGAATGTTGCCATGTGACATCAAAAATACAAAATGCTGACGAGATCTAGCAGATTTTTCATGAGCGTTGGTAGGAATGATCAGTAGACAGTAGGCTACCATAAAGAGATTGCATTTTATGCTGAAAAGGTCAGTAGTCAAGGTCGAAATGACATAATCATCCATTATGAGGAGAAACGTGATAACAAAAGACAGAAGGGAAATGTTCACAATGTATTCAGAACAAAACCCCTCAGTCTGTCACAGAGGTTAAATATAGCAAGTGCTTTTAGCAGACACTGTGCACTGAAGCGGGATCAAGTGTGCAGCGCTGCTGGAGATCAATAGAAAAAAGAGACACGAGCACATATTCTGTGAGGTCTGCTCTGAATGGATCTCTGACATCCACAACTCCAGAAAGCAAATGAGGTTTTTGTGACCTGTATGCTCTGAGTCTGTGTCTATGCCCTCACTCAAACACAGTTAAATCCCCAGTGTATTTATTTACTAAACAGGACAAATTAACAGTGGATTTCACTGTGCTAAATTAAAGTGGAATTATAGTGATCTTCTTTACTATACTTCGAGGTACAAGGCAAATAAAAAAACACCAGCATAAACTGTCTAGCACTCGCTTAACAGGTGCTCTACAACTGAATTATTTGTGATTATCTAATGGACTATACAGAGAACAGAGCTCAGTTTCAGGCAGACAGTGTATTGCACACCGCCATGGCAACTCTTTGGCTGAAAACTGCAGCTGACGATTTGTGCGTGCATGCATGCATGTGTGTGCGCATGCGCGTGTGTCGATTCCATCGCTCCCCCCAAAAAACTGTGAATTCCTTCCCAGCAGATTAGTGAAAATGCAGTGCAGCCCATCTGAGGATCAGAGACGCTGCAATTATCAGCTTGGTGTCTCCAGGGAGGCTACTAATGACAGCTTCAAGAGCTGCAGTGAGAACACTGGCTGTCATCACCCAGGCCGCTGGTATCCGCTGATGGCAGACCAACCAAGTGGCCTCTTGGGCCAGAAGGAACAGGAACAAGGCTGTAGTGCAGCAAGGGTGGGCAACTTTGACGATGGAGAGGGCCACTATAGTTCCACACTCACTCCAGATCGGCCACTATAGTTCCACACTCACTCCAGATCGGCCACTATAGTTCCACACTCACTCCAGATCGGCCACTATAGTTCCACACTCACTCCAGAGGGCCACTATAGTTCCACACTCATTCCAGAGGGCCACTATAGTTCCACACTCACTCCAGAGGGCCACTATAGTTCCACACTCACTCCAGAGGGCCACTATAGTTCCACACTCACTCCAGAGGGCCACTATAGTTCCACACTCACTCCAGAGGGCCACTATAGTTCCACACTCACTCCAGAGGGGCCACTATAGTTCCACACTCACTCCAGATCGGCCACTATAGTTCCACACTCACTCCAGAGGGCCACTATAGTTCCACACTCACTCCAGAGGGCCACTATAGTTCCACACTCACTCCAGAGGGGCCACTATAGTTCCACACTCACTCCAGAGGGCCACTATAGTTCCACAAATCCACACTCACTCCAGAGGGCCACTATAGTTCCACACTCACTCCAGAGGGGCCACTATAGTTCCACACTCACTCCAGATCGGCCACTATAGTTCCACACTCACTTCAGAGGGCCACTATAGTTCCACACTCACTCCAGAGGGCCACTATAGTTCCACACTCACTCCAGAGGGCCACTATAGTTCCACACTCACTCCAGAGGGGCCACATTGCATATTACTGCTGTAGAAAAAATAGCTGATCTACAAGCTCAAAACGCGTCACAATGTGAAACGTTTTGAGCTTGTAGATCAGCTATTTTTGCTATATTTGTAGGGGACACGGGGAGAACATGCAAACTCCACACAGAAAGGCCCTTTTGCCAACCCCGCCTCGGGGCTGTACGTAGTACAGTGTTGATTTTCTCAGCAAATGTTGACTTAGTTTTAGTAAAATGGTAAATGGTGCATTTATATAGCGCCTTTATCCAAGGCGCTTTACATAGATTGTGCAGATCAATTCACCCATTCACACACACATTCATACACCGATGGCAGCGGAAACCATGCAGGGCACTAGCCAGCACATCAGGAGCAATTTGGGGTTCAGTGTCTTGCTCAAGGACACTTCGACACTAACTCTGGGGGAGCCCGGGTTCGAACAGGCGACCTTGCAGTTGCCATCCAGCCACTCTACCCCTGAGCCACTGCCGCCCCGGTTAGTCGTAGAAGTCCTTTTTGACTGACACTTCATTTAGTTTTAGTCAAGTTTTTGTCATCTGAAATGTTTTAGTGTTAGTCTAGTTTTAGTCGACTAAATATCATACGATTTTAGTCAACTAAATCTACAGTTGATTTAGTCGACTAAAATGTATTTTGGCAGGCCTTGAGGGCGACCTAATGGCTGATTTTAGACTTGGTTGCATGTTGAAAATAGCCGATCTACAAGCTCACAACCCCTAACCACTTAGGATGACATGTTGTTACATATAGGGAGGTATTGTGTGTGTGTGTGTGTGTGTGTGTGTGTGTGTGTGTGTGTGTGTGTGTGTGTGTGTGTGTGTGTGTGTGTGTGTGTGTGTGTGTGTGTGTGTGTGTGTGTGTGTGTGTGTGACTGTGTGTGTGCAGTGTGCATGTATGTGCGTGTGCTCGCACGTGTGTGCATGTTTGTGGGGTGAGAACATGGTATTCCAACGGTATTCCATTGCTCCAATGTTCCGTTGACTTTTGGCTCAGTGTTTGGTAAAGACGCAGAGCCGGACAGACATTCCAGCGGAGGGAACAAGAGGCTCTTTCAACAGCAGTAATCCTACTGGACAGCGACTGGGCTTCTGCACTGCACGGTCCACAACCTGCTCACACACTTTTACTTTACATGCCACCCTGCAGTTCATCAACAAACACACAAGGACATACTCCTTTTGGTGACCCTTAATTGGACCAAGACGCCGGTCTTAGGGACTGGAGTTGGCCTGAGAAGGTAGCCTCGGTACCCATAGGCTTTTATTTTCGTTAGCATTGAGCTAAAAAGCCTGGGGAAACCCTGGTTGGAAAATCTGACATATAGGAAGTGGGAGTGAACTTCTTTGCTGTTTTCTACCAGGGAGGGGGAGGGGAGGAGGGGGCGGGCACTCAGATCGGTGAACCAATAGGATCCACCACCTGTTTTCGACCGGCACCCGCCCCTCTAGACCAGAAATCAGTGATCAATCACACAGGCTGAAGCATAGTCTGAAGGTAAATGCTCAGTGGCTGTGTTACTTACTGCTCAGTTAGGATGGGTCAAATGCAGGACAAATTAAAAATATATATAAAAAGATTATATAATAATAATAATAATAATAAAACTTTATTTGTATAGCACCTTTCATGACATGAAATGCAGCTCAAAGTGCTTTACAGAACAATGGAGAATAAAAGAAAAGCAAGGCAACGACATTAAAAAAACAAGCAGTAATGCAATACAGTGAGGACATGAATAAAAAAAAAAAAAAAAAAAAAAAAAGATCAATTAAAAGCAATGTTGTAGAAGTGGGTTTTGAGCAGGGGGGCAGTCAGCCAGATATTTCGTGAAGCCTCATTTGAAATCGGTAGTTCATATAATGGCCTGTTGTGGCGCTGGACTGGACCCAAAAAGCCCCATAGCTCCATAGAGGCCCATGTATTTTGGGCCAACTTCACCTAGACTGTATTACCTTAATAAACATGGTCATGAATACTTTCTTCTTCCAGTCACTAGTTTAAAGTCTCATTTCTAATGTCATAATATTCTTTTTGGAAAATTATGGTCCCATTAATTAAAAAAATGACCATAAAGAAAAAAAACCATTGCGTATGTTCTGAGGGGCGTGGCTACCGTTACAGTCTATGATCGGGATTCCCCTCCCACTCGAGTCAAAATAAAAACCAACGGAGAAGAAGGGGGGAAGTCCCGCCTCGTTGTCTGGGCAGCCAATGGCCAGCTGGTCCAAAACGGAGCCAGCCAATGGCCAGCTGGTACCAAACGGATCTAGAAAGATGGCGACTTACATCAGGAATTACCATATTATTACAGGCTTCATTTTACGTTCATGTTAGACCCGGCGAACGCTTTGTCCATATTTTTTACAGTCTATGGTTTTGAGCTGAGCTTTAAAAATGTCTACAGAGGCTGCCTGACGAAGGTACAGTGGGAGCTTGTTCCATGCCGACGGCCCGTAGAAGCAAAAAGCTGCTTCCCCGTATTTTTTAGTTGCCATTTTTTTAGGCAAAGCGAGCAGGCCAGCAGTGGAAGACCTTAGGGGGCGGTTTGGGACATATTTAGGCAGTCATGTAGGTAGGAAGGTGCGAGACCATTGAGAGCTTTATAGACAAGTAAAATAATTTTTAAATCAATCCTAAAAACAACCGGAAGCCAGTGCAGTGATGCCAAAACTGGAGTAAGATGTTCTCTCATCTTAGTTCTAGTTAAAACTCTGGCTACTGCATTTTGGACAAGTTGTAATCTGTCAGTTGTTTTCTTAGGCAGTCCTGAAAAAAGTGCATTGCAGTAATCAAGCCGAGAAAAAACAAAGGCGTGGATTAGCGTTTTTGCATCGTCCAAGGACAAATAGGCTCTGATTCGTGCAATATTTCTAAGGTGAAAAAAGGCA